>NC_077230.1:416412800-416421616 GCF_027887165.1 Monodelphis domestica | reverse complement strand
ACAATGGGACAGACAGACCGTCCGTCTGTCCCCAGCATTCCCAGGGTCCTGGGCTGCTTTCAGTCCCCAGGCATTTTCAGCTTTGTGCAAGAAGGGTTGGCCTTGTTCTATCTGGCCCCAGAGAGCAGAGCCAGGAGCCTCAAGTAGAAGCTAGCTGCAGATTTAGTTTTAAAGTCTAATAGAGAAATCAAGCCTTTATAAGGGCTTACTGTGTGCTGAGTTTCCTAGCTGTGTGACCCTGGCCCAGTCATTTAACCCTGTTTGACTCAGTTTTTGTCGAATGAGCTGGAGAAGGAAGTGGCAATCCATTTCAGTATCTCTGCCAAGAAAACCCCAAATGGAGTCACAAAGAGTCTGACATGGTAAGTTTGCCTCAGTTTCCTGTAGCAAGAGAATGATTGACAGGTCATAAGACAGAATCTTTCCTGAGCTGGTGAGTCAGAGTTCCAAGGGGCAGTTTGCCAACTGACACTCTGGAGCTGGAGCTGGAAGAAGGAGAAAGGTGTGTGGCTGAGACACCCTGATAATCCAGCCATTAAGCAACTGGCCTTTGAGGATCAGCTGGCTGTGGGTGAGAGGACAGCTTGGATTCCTGATATCTGACCAACCATTGACTCTGCGTGTGTTCGCTGGGGAACATAGTCCTTGATAGTCTAGTCAGAGTGAGCTTAATTAGATAAGTAAATATAGTGGGTATAAGTCAGATGCTAAACCCTCTCCCTATTCCGTTCCCCAAACCTTTCCCTTACCTGTTAACAAATTCCATTTTATGTATATGTGATTCTTCCCTTATGTATACCCTTCCTAATGTATTCCCCTTTCCTAAAAATCATAGTAACATTTCTCATCTGTCAAATGAGTTGGAGAAGGAAATGGCCAACCAGTCCAGTATCTCTGCCAAGAAAACCCCAAATGGGGTCACAAAGAGCCTGATACAATTGGTTTGCCTCAGTTTCCTCATCTGTCAAACGAGTTGGAGAAGGAAATGGCCAACCACTTCAGTATCTCTGCCAAGAAAACCCCAAACAGGGTCACAAAGAGCCTGATACAATTGGTTTGCCTCAGTTTCCCCATCTGTCCAATGAGCTAAAGAAGGAAATGACAAACCAGTCCAATATCTCTGCCAAGGAAACCCCAAACAGGGTCACTAAGAGTCAGGACTGAAACAACTGGACAACAATGTGCCAGGTGCAGTTCCAAGTGCAGGTGACATAGATACAAATGAGAAAGATCTTCCCTGTCTGCAAGGAGCTCATTTCTAATGGGGGTAAATCCTCAGAGTGGAGCTGAAGAGGACTGGAGTGGGAAAAGCCCCATGGGAAGTAAGGTGGAGGCAAACCAAAGGGAAAACCCCACTTTCAGAGGTCAAGGTGCCCTCCACCCCAAGAGGGACTGGATGGAGGGGAAGGAGCCAGTGGCCACAGGTGGCAACATAGTTTGGGACTAGTGGTCAGGAAACAGTGGGAGAATCCTCCCAATGATGGGAGCTGTCCAAAGATGCAATGGGCTGCCTTGGGAGGTGGTTGGCTTCCTCTTCTCAGAGGTCTTCATTCAGAGGCTAGATTTTTATGGGAGTGAAGTCCCAGCAACCACAGGTTGTTTCTCACCTGTCAATGACATCTTTCTCAGAACCACCTGCTGAACTTATCAAAATGGTGGCCCAACCAGTTTTGGGGGGTCTTTGGTCCTTTTGTCTTCCCATTCCTGTATCTTCTTTCCCTTCTCAGAAAAGACCCCAGTCATACTGTGAGTCCTCTCACCAGCAGTGTGAACCCAATGCACATCTTTTCTCAACAATCTTATGGCAGAATGTCACAACTGGAAAGGATGTGAAAGGTTCCCCAGGGCAAACCAAGCCTAAACAGAAATCCCCTCTATAGCATAAAAGTAGAGCTCATTCATCCTCTACTGTAAGAACTCCAGGCATGGGGAATTCACTACCTATCTAGGCTGCTTGCCCTAACTTTTTGAGAAATTAGACCTTTGTCAGAATTTTGTTACAATTTTTTCCCAGCTCATTGCTTCCCTTCTTATTTTGGTTGCATTGGTTTTGTTTGTACAAAACTTTTAAATTTAATATAATCAATATTACTCATTTTACATCTTGCAATGTCTCTATCTCTTGCTTGGTTTTAAATTCTTCCCTTCCCCATAGATCTGACAGGTATACTATTTCACATTAACCTAACTTACTTATAATATCATGCTTTATGTTTAAATCATATACCCATTTTGAACTTATTTTAGTACAGGGTGTGAGATGTTGATCTCTCTAACTTTTTTTAACCCTTCTCTTTCGTCTTAAAATCAATACTGTCTATTGGTTCCAAGGCAGAAGAGTGGTAAGGGCTGGGCAATGGGGGTTAAGGGACTTGCCCAGGGTCACATAACCAGGAAGTGTCTGAAGCCATATTTGAACCCAGGACCTCCCATCTCTGGGCCTGGTTCTCAATCCACTGAGCTACCCAGCTGCCCCTCCTCTGCCCTTTATTTTTCCAGGACCTAGCACAGTGCCTTGTAAGCATATATTCAGTAGGTGCTTAATTAATGTTTATTGAAGGAATGAGTGTATCAGAGATGCTTCTTCATTTTTTCTCCCTACTTTCAGGGGCAGCAGTGGGGATGGGGGTCCAGGCTTTCTTGTCTGTGGGAGTCTCAGATGATGCTTACAGTTTCCTCTGGGGTAGTGAGTCATACAGAATGGGAGGAGGGCGGCACTGAGGAACTGGGAAGGCCAAGGCCAGGGTTTCCAACAAGATCCACAAAGCCCCAGCAGAGGGGCAGTAGATACCTACGAGACAAACAAAATGTGTTTCCAGCAGGGTTTCTGCACTCATGTGGGGGACTTCTGCTGACCCCCAACAGCTGATGTGGGGGGCTCCTTTGCCCAGACACCCTGAGCCTTTCATTTTTGTGTCTGGCAAAACTGCTTCAAGCAGCTCCTCTCTCTGCTAATCGATAGCTTATCTGGGTGTCAGGTAAATGAAATTTACATTGACTCATTTCCATAGCAACCATCCCATAGATCTGCTCTCCGGTTTGAAAGGAGTATGCCTCACCTCTGGCATCTCACGATTCCGGTTAGGGTCCAAGCTCCACAAGACCACTGAAGAATTCAGGGAAAAGGGAAAGGTTAGGAAAGAGAGAGATGGAGAGAGGGGTGACTCTGCACCCTAGGATCAGCAAGGGAAGGGGACTCGGGCCTGGCCCTCGAGTCAGAAGGTGTGGGTTCAGATCCCGCTTCTCACCACTGAACCTCTGAGAGCTTGTTTCCTCATCTGTCAAATAAAGTTAATGATACATATGGTAGCTGTCTCTGAGAGATAGTTTAGTCTAACGGATAGCATGTTTGTCTTGAGGTCAGGAAGACATGGGTTCCAGACTTGTGGAAGACATATTGGTGAAGTGACCCTGGGCATGTCACTTGCCCAGACAAATCACTGAGACTATAGAGTGTAAAGGACTGGTCTGCAGGGGTAGAAGGAGTTTCCTCCTTCAGAATTCCTTTCACTGAAAACATTAGAGCCTGGGATGGAAATGGATCTAAACCAAGAGTCCCCTCCTTCTTGTATGTGTCCTAGCCCCCTTGGCGATAGGGATGGGGAAGCCCTTCTCAGATTCATAACTGATGGAAAGGACATATTCAGGTAGAATGTATGGAGAAGGCTCAACAGATTTGCAGACCCTGATGTCCCTAGGAAATGTTGGTGATCCTCAGTGACATTTTTTTAAACCTTTCCCTTCCTCCTTAGAATCAATACTGGGTATTGGGTTCAAGGCAGAAGAATGGTAAAGGCTAGGCAATGGGGGTCAAGTGACTTGCCCAGGGTCACACAGCTGGGAAGTGTCATCACTGACATTTTTCAAAGGAAGGACGTGTCTAGTTTTGGGCTTGTGATTTCATCTGTGCACTAGTACGAGGAATTCCTAGCGTGAAAACTCCTTCTGACATGGCAGGGAAACCACTCACCTGTGAGTCTTAGAGAGCTGCCTGGGGACACTGGACAGTTGGGGCACACAAGTCATACGGGGGAGTTAGGAAGTTTTCCTGAGTTCAGATCGAACTTCAGACCCTTCCTAGGCAAGTTACTGGCCTCAGTTTCCTCAAATGATCTGGAGAAGGAAACAAGGGCAAACCACTCCAGGATCTTTTTTAAGAAAACACTGCAGAGTCAGATGTGACTGAACAACCACCGCCACCACTGGGTATTTAAGTGACTTGCCCAGAGCTTGGGACTAGAACTCAGGACTTCCTGCTTCCAAGGCTGGCTTTTTCTGGAGTCTGGCCATTGGAGACCAGCCTAGAGAGCTACCTGGAGGGCTGTTGGCGTGGAGCTTACATACAGAGGGCAGATCTAGGAAACTGTTCTTCGCAGACTGACTACCGGGAAGTGGAGGGGTTTGGGGTGCGATCAGAGATTCTGGGTTACCCCTGTCTCTCCTCCCAAGCTCCAGTCGGGCTGGTGTCTGTAATAATAGCTCAGATTTCTAGAGAGTTTACTATGGACTGGGCACTGTGCTAGGCACTTCACAATGATTATCTCATTTGATTTTCACAACAACCCCAAAGGGTTATCTGTACTCTGTCCTGGAGGCAAAGAGAGGTTAAATGACTTGCCCAGGGTCAGATGGCTAGTCAGTGTCTGAGATCAAATTTGAACTCAGGGCCGTGCACATTATCCCTTTCACCACTCCACTGCCCCAGTGTGAGCCAGACTGAGTCCCGTTGGGGCGCTCTCTTATCTCTCAGCTTCCAGGTCTCCTGAGCCAGATGTGGCTCCTCCTTTGCCAGGTGGCAGGTCAGGGATTCAGTTCCTGGTCTCTGTGCCCTGCCAGGCCCACTTGCCCTCGTGTATTAGTTTTAGGAAGAATCCTTCTCTCTGGAAAGGAAGGCTAATCTGCCGATGCAGGAACCTGAGAAGCACACAGAGATCTAACAGACTGACATGGGATAGAGACAGAAACGGAGGGACAGGGGGCAGCTGGGTAGCTCAGTGATTTGAGATGTCCTGGGTTCAAATCTGGCCTCAGACATTTCCCAGCTGTGTGACCCTGGGCAAGTCACTTGACCCCGATTGCCCAGCCCTTAACAATCTTCTGCCTTAGAACCAATACACAGTATTTGATTCCAAGACAGAAGGTGAGGGTTTAAAAAAAAAGAAATAGAGGGACAAAAAGAGAGCGTCACAAGGACAGGGAGATAGACAGAGACAAGAGACACAAAGATGGGGAGGGTCAGAGAGACCCTCTGAGATAGGGAGAGACAGGAAGAAATAAGAACAGAAAGTGAGTGTTGGAAAAATGGGGGCAGAAAGAGGGAGAGTTCCAGAGACTCGGCCACACAGAGATAGTCACAGGCACAAGAACAGAGTCAAAAACTTAAGGCTAGAAAGAGCCAGCCAGACAAACACAGGGATAGACTCAAGGACAGAGAGACAGAGGCAGAGACAGGGAGAAAGAGAGAGAACACAGGAAAATGGAAACAAACAGAGGGCTTGAATGAAAGAGACAGTTGGACATACACAGGAGTAGACCCAGGGGCAGAGCACAGAGAGTGCTAGGATGAGGCTCTGGGTCAGGGACCGGATGGATGCCAGGAGATAGAACCAGCATGCCCCTGGCCCCAGGCGCTCTGAATTCTCCCTCTTCTGACCCCCAGAGAACCCTGTGATCACAGAGGCGGCAATAGCCAGTATCTGGGGGCCCTAGAAGGGAAATGAGGGTCCCTGACAAGTTGGGTCTCAATTTTAGCATCCAGGTAGGTTCCTTTGACCTGGAGAAAGCCTCCTGCTCACTATCTAAACTTCCATCCTTGGTTGAAACTGTGCAGGAAACAGATTCTAGGGCCAGGATCCTGGGAGAGTGTCCAGTGCAGATGACCAATCTGCAGGACAGACCAGCCCGGGGTCTGTGAATGGAAGTGGAGCTGGCCTTCTCCTTTCGGTCTGGCACTAGTTCCAAGGCAGGAGGGGTCAAGTGTGCCCTCTAGGCTGGGCCTCTTTCTTCCAAATAACTTCCTGGTTAGTATAGCATCTGTCTGCTATGCTAGTACAATGTCCTAGAGTCAGGTCTGTTCTAACCACCAACATTTCTGCAGACCCTCCTTTACAGATGGGAAAACTAAGGCTTAGGAAGAAAAAAATGACTTACCTAAGATCACACAGCCAGATCTCCTGATTTCAAAGCCAAGAGTAGAACTCAGGGTCCTGACTATTCACTGTCTCCCAGCTCTGCTTAGACTTCCTTACATCTAGACCTCTGACCTCTCAAACTTTCTAGCTTCCTTCAAGGTTCAGCTCAAGTGCCTCCTCTAAGAGGCCCTCCTTGATTGTTCCTTCCACTCCCAGGTATCAGGAGCTTCCCTCACAAAACCTTGGGTTTCCTTTGTCTGTTTGTATTTTCTTGGCTCCCATGCCTAGCAGAATGTGAGCTCTTCAAGGATGAGGACTGTTGGGCTGTTTTTCTTTGTATCCCCAGGCATAAATAGTGGGTGCTTGATAAATCCTTGCAGAATGATATTGAATTTGTACAACTCCTTTCCCAAACCAAAACGGTCTTAACCCCTGGACTGGGGCTTCAGACCCAGATCTTTGCCTCCTCTTGAAGCAGTGACAAATATCATGTCATATTATGTCTATTATATCCTATATTGTATTATTACATATTGCAAAGAATTAGAAACTAAAAGAATGTTCCTTGATTGGGGAATGACTGAACAAATTATGATTTCTGTTGGTGATGGCATACTATTGTGCTCAAAGGAATGAGGAACTGAAGGGATTCCATGTGAACTGGAAGAACCTCCAGGAACTGATGCAGAGTGAAAGGAGCAGAACCAGGAGAACATTGTACACAGTAACTGAAACATTGTGGGATGATCAAATGGAATAGACTTTGCTACTCACAGCAATGCAATGATCCAGAACAATTCTGAGGGACTATGACAAAAAATGCTCCAGAGAAAGAACTGTGGGAGTAGAAACGAAGATGAAAACACAGAATTTATCACTTGCTTAGTGGGTGTATGATTTGGGATTTTGATTTGTAAGATTAGTCTCTTACAAACACGAATACTATGAGTATTACATATTACATCATTATGTATTATTCGCTAGACACAGTGCATGGAGATGTCAACCTGGAGTCAAGAAGACTTGAGATCAAATCTAGCTTCAAACTCTTACTAGCTGTGTGACCCAGTCACTAAACTTCTTGCCTGCCTCTGTCTCCGCATCTATAAAATGGGAATAAGAGCACCAACTTCACAGGGTTGTGAGAATCAGTTGAGATCACAGTGCCTAACATATAGCAGGCTTGTTTTTGTGTGTGTGTGTATGTTTTAGACCCTTACCTTCTCTTGGAACAATAGTGTGTACTGGTTCCAAGGCAGAAGAATGGTCAGGGCTAGCCAATGGGGGTCAAGTGACTTGCCCAGGGTCACACAGCTGGGAAGTGTCTGAGGTCAAATTTGAACCCAGGACCTCCTGTATCCAAGGCCTGGCTCTCAATCCACTGAGCCACCCAGCTGCCCCCATATAGTAGGCTCTTAAAGGGTTCTTGATTGATGCTTCTAAAATGTTGTGCAGATACTAAAATACAGTGTACATGCTAGCTCTTATCTTCGCCCCCTTCCCCATCGTGACCCTCTTGGATTTTGCAGTCAGATTTGTTTCCCCTGTCCCAGCACACTTGACCTGGGAAGAAAAGGAGGCTCCGGTGTGGGGGTGGGCCTCCTCCTCCTCTAAGACTCAAGTCAGAGCCACACAGATGGGGGGACATCTGACCCCTCCGTCCTACCATCTCTCCTCAGGCAGTTGTAGGCTGATATGTTGGGAGGTGCTTTGGGGAAGGGCCCCCTCCTCACTCTCCCTTCATCTCGTCCCTACCGCGGCTTCTCTCCTCACCTCCATCGCCTCCTCACCCCACCTCCGTCCTCATCACCATCCGCGCTCCTAGCCTCACTACCATCTCCATCCGCCCCCTAGCCATCCTTCCCGGCCGCATCCCCTCGATTCTCTCACCGGGAAGAAAGTCCTGAATTCCTTTTCCCTTCCCCTCCCGCTCTCCCCAGATCTCCCCTCCCCCTTTAGCCTTGAGGGCCACGGAGACAGAGGGAGGTGGTGGGGGTGCTCAGGGCCACCTTTCCTGCCCAGGGTCAGAACAACCCCCGCCTCCTTCCTGCCTCCCTCAGGCGAGTGGGGCCCCGACAGAAGCCGAATGTTCCCTGGGGCAGGCGGAGCCAGAGCCCCAGTAATGAGGGCACAGGGGCCCGCCTGGCCTCATTAGCTGCTCTGCTGCCCAATTAAGCTGAGAGCTAATTGCTCATTAACAAGCTGATACCTGCTGCGGGTTGGGTGGGAGGGAGAGCGGTGGAGGACTTGGTATTCCCGGCACCCCTCCCTCCTCTGTCATTGGCTGGTCCTCCACCCTGCCGTCTCCAGCCTCTTCCCTCTGCCTGGCATTGCCTCCCTCCCCTACCACTACCCCCATCCCTCAACTCTGCCAGTCATTGCCCTGATCCACTTGGGGGGGGGGGGGCTCGGAACCCCGGGGAGGGCGGGGCTTGTCCACATGGGATCTGGCTACTAGGAGGAGGAGGGGAAATAACTAACTGAAAGGGCGTCTGGCTAAAACAGGAGCTCCAGAACCTAACTGGATGCTCAGGGTAGAAAGGGAGCTTTAATAGGTTCTGGCTAGGGGCAGCTAGATTGTACAGTGGCTAGCCGGCCAGGCCTGGAGTCGGGAGAACCTGAGTTCAAATGGAGCCTCAGACACTTCCTCCTGTGTGACCCCGGACAAATCATTTAACCCCAATT
>NC_077230.1:416355300-416407800 GCF_027887165.1 Monodelphis domestica | reverse complement strand
GTCTTTCTCTTCTTCTTCTTTGGATCTTTCTTTCTGCTGCCTACCTATATATGCCCATGCCGCCTGTCTTCCCTCCTGTTAGAATGTAAGTTCCTCGATGTCAGGGACTCTTTTGTTTTTGTCTTTGTATACCCAGGCCCTAACCTGGCATGGTTCCTGGCATGTAGTAAGCTTCCTATAAAGGAGTGTTTGTTTGTTTGATGGATGACAGCTGTGTCGTGTAGAGAAGGAATTAGCCTTGGTCGACTTGGCCGGAGACAAGGGAACCAGGAACAAAGGAATGGAAATTCCAAAGAAACAGATTTAGGCTGGAAGTCAGGAAAAAATTTCCCAATAGCAAGAGTAATCCCAAAGTGTAATGAGCTGCCTTCAAAAGCATAACTAATGTTAATATAGCACATGCTATATTCCCAGCACTGTGCTAAGCGTTTTACAATTCTTATCTCATTATAATATCTATCTCAGGGAGCAGCTGAGTGGCTCAGTGGATTGAGAGCCAGGCCTAGAGATGGGAGGTCCTGGGTTCAAATCTGGCCTCAAACACTTCCTAGCTGTGTGACCCTGGGTAAGTCACGTGACCCCCATTGCTTAGCCCTTACCACTCTTCTACCTTGAAACAAATACACAGTAATGACTCCAAGACGGAAGGTAAGGGTTTAAAAACAACAACAACATCTTATTTCATCTAATATTATTCCCATTTTACAGATGATAAAACTAAGGCAAACAGAGATTGAGTGACTTGCCCGAGGTCAGCCAGTTGGGAAATGTCTGAGGCAGGTTTTGAACTCCTGACTTTAAGCCCAACACTTTCTCCACTGCATCATCTAATCGGTGTCAACAGACACTTATTAGACACCTATTATATACCAGGCACTATGTTAAATACTGGAAATAAAAATTGGTGAAAAAGATAGACAAAAATGAGAAAGAGACAAGTTTCCCTTCACTGAGAGTCTTCCCCATCACTTGTAAATAATATTTTATTTTCCAATTACATGGAAAGATCATTTTTTAAATTGTGAATTCCAAATTCTCTCCCTCCCTCCCTACCCAAGAAGGCAAACAATTTGATATAGGTTATACATGTACAATAAGGTAAAACATTTGCACATTTCCCAGTAGTCATAAGGGATTTCTGCCCTGGCAAAGTTTAATCTAGCTTGTTTCTGAGGTTCCTCCCAATGCTGAGATCCTCAGATGTTGGCCCAGGGAGCTGGAGAGGCAGCTGGGAGGAAAAAGGAGGCATCTTCAATTTGAGATGAGCAGGTTGGACAGTCTGGGGCACAGGCTGAAGCAGGGAGGGCATCGGGTGCATGATGACTTGATAGTGAGATGGAGAAAGGTGTCAAGGGACCCACTATGGTGCTGCCAGAGACTGAGCTAGAGGAAGGAGTCCCTCAGGCTCTATAAAGTCTGCAGGGGTGAGTGCCCTGTGGGACAGGCTGAACACAGAATGACAAGCAGGGAGAGCGGTAATGCCAGTGCCAAGGTCAGGTAGGGAACATACAAATTGGAGTTGGCTTGCATCCACAACTCCCTCCACACTATTCCATCTACTTTCCACACCCCTGGACCAAGACAGCTTTCTCCAGGGACCTCCTGACCAGTCTCAGCATCTCAGATAATTTAAAAAAGCAGAAACTTCCCCAGTCCCATTCCCCAAACACCCAGCTTTTGCTCAAGAATGCCTAGTGATGATAGGGGCAGCTGGTGGCTCAGGGGAGGTCCTGGGTTCAGATCTGACCTCAGGCACTTCCTAGCTGTGTGACCTTGGGCAAGACAGTTAACCTCCATTTGCCCAACTCTTACAACTCTTCTGTCTTGGAACCAATACACAGTATTGATTCTAAGGTGGAAGGTGAGGGTTTTTAAAAGATGCCCAGTAAGGAAAGATTTTAAGACCAAGCAAGAGTTAGAAAAAATTATAAAATGTAAAATAAATAATTTTGACTACATTAAATTTAAAAGGTTATTACAAACAAAATCAATGGAACCAAAATTAGAAGGGAAGCAACAAATTGGGAAAAAAATCTTTATAACAAATAAAGATGCCCAGTGATGGAGAACTAACTATTTCTTGCCTAAGACAGCCCATTGAACTTTTGGATAGCTCTAGTTGTTAGGATTTTTAAAAAATCCTTAAATCCTTTAAATCTACCTTTCTGAAATCTCTCCCCCATGTCCACCACCTTCAGCTGCCAACATTACTCTTATTTCTCTGGGGCCAGGCAGAACAAGTTCAATTCCTCTTCTGGTATATACTAGAAGACAGCTCTTTAGCCGATCCCCAACTCCATCAGTCTTCCCTTTTCCAGAATAAACATGCTCATGATTTCGAGATGCTTTCCCTTGGTGAGCCAACCCTCTCTCACAGTTTCAACTATAAACTCTGTTGTTTTTCTTCATTTCACTGCTACTGAGCCACCATCTTGGCTCCTGTTTTTCTTCATTTCAAAGAGAACCAATGAAATCCCTGGTGAAGTCTTGACTTTGTGCCTGATTTGGATTGAAGTGAGGCAGTTACACAAAATCATCAGCTTCTCTCTCCCTTCAGAGTCGTCCAAGTTCAGTAGCAGGACAAAAGCCAGGATGCCTGGAGATGGCCCAGGATGCAGTGGATGACCTTGGTTTCCTCAATGTCTGACCAAGCTCTTCACACTTCACAGTGCCTGTTTCATCTGCCTTTATGGCCTTTGGGACAAATTAGTGTCATTAGCCCATTCCCTCCTGGGAGATATCTGCCACAAGCATGTGAAACTCTGTGTAGATGCTTCCCAAATCTGCAGAGCTCCCCCCTTACATCAAGTTCTCCATTTCCAGCTGCCCCCTTCTGGTCACTCTGGCCTCCTGAACTCCTAGATAGGACCCTCCTCTAGGATTATCTCTGACTCCTACCCAATCCTGTCAGTCACATAGCCCTTACATCTCCTGAGAAAGCCCTCCTTCTCCCACAGGCTCTCTCCTTTCCACTCTGGTATAGCCTCACAGAGCAATCACTTCTCCTCAAACTTTCCTAAAGGCTTTCTAAGCAGGAGGTAATATGATATAGAAACAGAGCACAGGACACAGAGTCAGGAAGACCTGTGTTCAAAACCTACCTCAGATGACTATTAGCTCAATGACCCTGGGCAAGTCATTCTCCCTGCCTCAATTTCCTAATTTATAAAATGGGGATGCTGGGAATGAAAGTAGCTCCCAGCTCAATCATGAGAAACAGCAAGACTTTATTTTATATACATACATATATCTATATTATATATGTGTGTATGTGTATATATACATATGTATGTAAAGTGTCTTGCAAATATTAAAGAGTCATATAAATGTCAGCTAGAACTGTCACACACACACTCCCACCAGCATATGTTGACCTTTCCAGCCAGGCTGCTCTATTCTTAGTCTCCAGAGAGTCTGCGCATGTCGTGTATATGTGTGTGTGAGCGTGCTCTCACACTCGAGTGCCCTATTACCCATTCTTCAAAGTCCTGCTTACCTGGACGCCCTGCCCACTCCTGCATTCTTCTGAGGCTGATTGCCTTATAATCTCAGAACTCAGAGGGGGCCTGGAATTTAGAGGTGACCTTGTCTAAATCCTAATTGTGGGCATAGAAAATTGAGGACCGGAAAGGTCAGGGAATATGCTCAAGGTCATACAGGAGGTGGCAGCTGAGTGGCTCCGTGGGTTGAGAGGTAAGTCTAGAGATGGGAGGTCCTGTGTTCAAATCAAGTCCCAGACATGTCCTGGCTATTTAACTCTAGGCAATTTACTTAACCCCCATTGCCTAGCCCTTATGGCTCTTCTACCTTGGTAGCAATATGTGGTATTGATTCTAAGATGGAGGGTAAGGATTTGATAAACAATAAAAGGGCACATAGGAAGACCAGAGTTCAAATCCTGTCTTGGTGACTTATTAGCTGTTTGACCTTGGGTAACTTTTGTCACACCCTCTGGACCTCAGTTTCCCCATCTGTCAATTCAGGGCATTGAACTAGATGGTCTCTGGGGTCCCTTCTAGCTTTTAAAGAGTGAACCTGCAGGGGTACCCCTGGAAAGTAAAGCCCGCAAAAATATAGGGTGGAGAAGCAGCAGAACAAAAGAAACCATGGCAGAGAAACTGAGCTCTAGGTTCATTTCTTTCTTTTCAGTGTAAAAGCTAGTGCTTTGGGATGAAGATTGAGAATCTCTGTGGGTATCCCTAAACTTCTTCCACTAGATTAAGCTCTCTGGAACTATCAAATCCCACAAGCATTAATTTGGCACCAACTAAATGCAGGGGTCCTAAAGGGACCCACCCCTTCCCTCTTTCCTCACTAGCCTGGAACATAAACTAAGGAGCTGGGTCTTCATAGAGCAAGTGTCATGGGCCATGAGGGCTTCCCAATATGGACTCCTCTGGTGCTGTTACCAATCAATCTACATTTATTAAGCACCTACTATGTGTCAAGGGTAGCTAGGTAGTACAACGGATAGAGCACTAGGACTGGAGTCAGGAAGACTCATCTTCCCAAGTTCAAATCTGACCTCAGATATTCACTAGCTATGTGACCCTGGACAAGTCACTTCATCCTGTTGGCCTCAGTTTCCTCATCTGTCAAATGAGCTAGAGAAGGAAATGCAAAGTGCTCCAGTGTCTTTGCCAAGCAAACCCCATATGGGGTCATGGAAAGTCAGACATGACTGAACAAACAGATAAAGAAGCCAGCCTTGTGTGTCACGATAGGTACTGGGGATACAAGGCGAGAGTCCCTGCCCTCAAGGACGTCTCATTCTAAAGGGAGAGATGGTGAGGGGGCAACTATTAGAGTTAGATGACCTGGGATTAAGTCCTACTTTTGCAGTTTACTGCCCCGGTGACCTTGGGTGAGTCCCTAAACTCTCTGGATCCCATTTTCTACAGGGTAAAATGAGGCAGTTGATTTCTAAGCTGGGCCCTCGAGCCCCTTCCAGCTCTAAAGCTCTAACATTCTGTGATGAGAGTGACAGGGAAGGCCAAGCCTTAAGGACACCCACAAGTGCCAGATCTCCACCCCCTTGGCCTCAGCTTAAGGGCAGGCTTCCTGTGGTCATCACTCGGGGCTGGCAAGGACCCAGGTGGACGGGAGGCCACCACACTTGGGGTGGGCACAGGGAATGAAGACGCCTTCCTCAGTGTCCCCTTGTGGCTAAGGGGCAATGCCTAAGCCACCCGCCGGGCCAGAAGGGCATGGAGCATGGCCCAGGGCTCTGTGGCGGAGGGGAGGCCAGCCAGGGAATCCGCTTTAATTTAAGACTTCCTTAAATGTCGTTGGACATTTGGAAACCAGTTTGGATGCTAGGAAGGGAAGATGAGAAACAGCTGAAGGCCCCAAGTGGGTGGGGACGGCGGAGCCAGGGAAGCCGCCCCATCTCCAGAGACCAGGGAGAGCATCGCCCGCCCGCCAGGCCCCCACCGCCCCAGACACCCAGGCCCTGCTAATGGAAAGCACATGGACTGGCCTGGCTGTTGGAGAGACAGCTGTTGGGATGATTCATTAGGGGCGGGAGGCGGGGCTGCTTGTCAGCCTTCATCCGTGCCTTTAGGACTAACGGAGGGAGGCCAGAAGAGAGAGGAGGAGAGTGCAGGGAAGGGAAAGGGGCAGAAAAAAAAAAGAACAGGGGGGAGAAGAGAGAAGACAGAAGGTAGGAAAAGACAGGAGACAGCTGGAGAGAAGAGGGGAGGGACAAAGGGAAGAGAGACTTGGCAGAGAAGGGGGGGGGGGAGGAAAGCAAACAAATCCCAGGAGATCTAAAGGGAGAAGAGGGAAAGAGAAAGGAGGGAAGAAGAGAGGAGGGAAAGAGAAAGGAAGGAAAGGGAGAAGAGGGAAAGTGAAAGGAAGGGAGGGAAGAAGAGAGGAGGGAAAGAGAAAGGAAGTAAAGGGAGAGGAGGGAAAGTGAAAGGAAGGGAAGGGGAGAGGAGGGAAAGAGAAAGGAAGGGAGGGAAGAAGAGAGGAGGGAAAGAGAAAGGAAGTAAAGGGAGAGGAGGGAAAGTGAAAGGAAGGGAAGGGGAGAGGAGGGAAAGAGAAAGGAAGGGAGGGAAGAAGAGAGGAGGGAAAGAGAAAGGAAGGGAGGGAAGAAGAGAGGAGGGAAAGAGAAAGGAAGTAAAGGGAGAGGAGGGAAAGTGAAAGGAAGGGAAGGGGAGAGGAGGGAAAGAGAAAGGAAGGGAGGGAAGAAGAGAGGAGGGAAAGAGAAAGGAAGGGAGGGAAGAAGAGAGGAGGGAAAGAGAAAGGAAGGAAAGGGAGAGGAGGGAAAGTGAAAGGAAGGGAAGGGGAGAGGAGGGAAAGAGAAAGGAAGGGAGGGAAGAAGAGAGGAGGGAAAGAAAGGAAGGAAAGGGAGAGGAGGGAAAGTGAAAGGAAGGGAAGGGGAGAGGAAGGAAAGAGAAAGGAAGGGAGGGAAGAAGAGAGGAGGGAAAGAAAGGAAGGGAGGGGATAGGAAGGAAAGAGAAAGGAAGGAACAGGGAGAGGAGGACTGGAAAGGAGAAATGATGGAGGTGTAAAGAAAAAAAGACAGAAGAAGAGAAGAGAAAAGACAAGGAGAAGAGAGGAGATCATGGTGGCCTCCCTCCCCCTCAGCCTTAGGCTGACCCCAGCCTGATGACAATGTGATCAGTCCTTCATCCAAAGGGGACAGTGAATCAGCCCAAGTCTGGGCTCCCAGCCCCATTCTAGGGCCCGGATGTGAGTGTCTCCAGTGTGCTCATGTGGTGGTGTCAGTAGTGATGACAGTGACAGGAAGGCCATTCTGTACTCCCCCCTCCCAACCCAACCCAACCCAACTAAAAAAGTCCTTGGAGAATAGAGAGAACAAAGAGCTGCCCGAGGGGGGGCGGATGAGGAAAGAGGGAGGATGATCAGAAGAGGGGAAAAAAGGTTGTTTTGAAGAAGATGGGAAAACAGGATAGACTTTCAGGCACCTCAGCTGGAGAGAAGGAGACGCATGGTGGGCGGGGAAGAGCCTGAGCAGAGCAGAGGCTGGCCTGGGGGGTGGGGGGGCCGAGAAGAAGGGGCTGGCTGGCTGGTTGGAGGCCACCAGGCTTGGGAAATCAGCAATCAGTGCCCCACTGCCCGGTTCTGGGTCTGTCCTCGGTTACTGGATTTGTCCATGCTCAGCACTGTGCCCCCTTGGGCCCCAACATCCCCACACTCTCATAGGCTTATGCAATCACTGTGACTCTCCTGCCTGGTCTCAGGGGACCAAGGGGGTGTGAACAGCAGGGAATAAATGAGGGATATCACTACCTCAAGCCCAAAGGCAGGGGAATGCCAGCTTGGGAAAGAGGGGCTGGACAGGATTGTGTCCAAGACCCAGAGACCCCCCTTTGTACCAGGGGCTACAGAAGGATTGCTGTTCTAATTCTGGGGAAGAGCAGGAATGGAGGAGATGGCCAATTTCTGGGGTGGAGGGGAGAGAGAGTGCCTAGAATGTCAAGTCTGGGATCCCTCCGACAGATCTCTGAGCGTCATAGAATATGAAAGGAGATGATTGAACTCAGGTGGTTCTGCTTTGGGGCAGGGAAGGGGGGGGGGGGAGTAGAAGGTGAGGAATTAATCAGGGATTCACTGATCTTGAGCTGGAAGGGAATTTAGGGGCCAGGCAGACCAACCCACTCATTTTACAGATGAAGAAACTGAGACCACTAGAGATGAAGTGCCTTGCTTAGGATCACCTGGCTACAAAGTGGCTCAGGTGAGAGGGAGAGGAAAACACAGAGGACCCGGGTTCAAGTACCAACTCTGACAAGCCACTTAGTTTCTCTGGGCCTCAGTTTCCTCTTTTGTAAAATGGAGGCTTTGGTCTAGTGGCGTCTGCCACTCTGAGTCTATGATCACACAGGGCTCCTCTGCTATTCCCCGGAGCTCTAGGAGGCAGCTGGGTAGGGGTCCATTGGCCAAGGCTCTTTTGAAGAGACCCCAGGGCCATGGAAAACCTCTCAGTGGCCTCGGATCTCAGATCTTGGCCCTTTTCCAGGACCGGCTGGAGCCTGGGGGAGGGAGAAGGAAAGATGAACGTTCTGATTCCACAGACACCATTAGAGAAATCCACACGGTGGCGCTCTTCCCCCCATCATGGTCTCACAGCCACCGTATGGGCAGGGGGTAAGCAGAGCTTGGCTAGGGCTCCCTGAGTCCAGCCTGGGTCCCGCTTTCCTCCTCCAGGCCCCAAGATCCCCCCTTCTCCCGCCTCCACATCAAATTCAGCCTGGATCAAGATGTCAGGTCCTGGCCCCTTGCTGGTCCAGCTCTGCGGGATCTAGGGGGAGAGGAGAGGCTCTGGTCCTAATACACTCTGCCCCTCTCCCCGCCTTCTCGCTACCCCAGCCCTCCAGGGTACCCAGCTTTTAGACGGGGAAGAGGGGGATCCATCTGCCTTCTCTCCTCCTTTCCCAATAATTGCTTTTCTCTTCCTGGTGGTTCCCTCTGTTTTTGTCTCCTCCCCGTGTGGAGCTGTGAGCAGGAGGGGGTCCCTCTGCCAAGACAGCCTGGACACTGACTGCAGCCACCAGGCCTCAGACCCCATCTTGGCCCCTCCGAGGGATGGGAGGAAGTCACCAATGAGAGAGGGCCAAACCGTCAGGGGGTCTCACCCTGCTCCCCATGGGGGAGGCCAGCTCTGCCAGGATTGGAGAGCCAGCTGCACTCAGGCCAGCCCCCCTCCCTCAGACCCCCTCTGTGTCCCCACGGCATATACTCCAGGCAGAGGCCCCTGGGTTTGTTTGTTTCTAAATTTGGATTGCCTTGTTTTACTGTCATTCCTTTCCTTTGCAACCCCATGGATTGGATTGGATTGGATGCATCTGAAAATGTGACTCTAGGGAGTAGCCGGGTGGCTCAGTGGATAGAGATCCAGGTCCAGAGGTGGGAGGTCCTGGGTTCAAATCTGAATCAGACCCTGGGCAAGTCACTTGACCCCCATTGCCTAGCCCTTATTACTCTTCTGCCTTGGAAGCAATATATATTGATTCAAAGATGGAAGGAAAGGGTTTAAGAAATGAAAAATAAATAAAAACATGATTGACTGCTCAAGGGGCCCAATACACAGAAAAAGGGTGGACCCCCGACTCCAGAGGCATGTGGACTCGGCTCCTTGCTCCGATGCATGTGTATGTAAGTCATGGGCAAAGGCCTGTGCGATCCTACGGGGTAATTGGGACTGTGTACACCCAAGGATGTATGCATTCCACTGTGTCTGTGTGACCTAAATTCTGAGTGTGTGTGTGTGGGGGGGGGCTTGTCAGGGTTGGTGGGAGGGAGGGAGAGAGGAGGGGGGAGAGGAGGGAGAGGGAGAGACAGAGAGAAAGAAGGGAGAGAGGAGAGAGAGGGAGGGAGAGACAGACAGAGACAGAGACAGGGAGAGAGATGGAGAAAGGGAAGACAGAGGGAGGGGGAGGATGAGGGAGCCATAGAGATGAGAGAAAGAGAAGAGGGAGAAAGGGGGAGAGAGGGAGAGGGAGAAAGAGACAGACAGACAGGGACAGAGAGAGATTGAGGGAGAGGAAGAGATAAATTAAGGGGTATAGGGATTAGAGGGGGAAAGAGGAGAAAGAGAAGCATCTTTGACTTGCTTATGAGCTTCAGAAGTGAGGAGGGAAGAAGGGAGGGAGACAATATGGATCATATAACTTCAGAAAATTGAGGAAATTTGTTATTAAAATAAAAAATCTAAATAAAAATCAATCCACTTGGGTTAGGGCTATGGAAAATAATATTTTTATTAAAGCACATACATTAGCATCATTTTAAAAAGAGAGAAGCAACTTCAAAATCTGAAGACCCAGTTCTGTTATTTGCCACCACAATGCATAGAGCTCTGGACTTGGAGTAAAAAAGATCTTGCTTGACTATTATCACAGGTCTAAAGTGTTGTTACTTATTATTATTAATAACAGGCCACATTTCTATAGAGCTTTAAGATTTGCAAAGTATTTTACAAGTGTTTTCTCATTTCATTCTCCCAACAATTCTAAGAGGTAGGCACTATCATCCTTATTTTACATTTGTAGGAAACAAACTCAGAGAGAGGTAGTGACTTGCCCAGGGTCACACCATCAAAGTTTCTGAGTTCAAATTTGAACTCAGGTCTTCCTGACTCCAGGCCCAGGGCTCTATAACCCCACCATCTAGCCCGGAAGGCATCTATTTCCAATCCTTTCATTTTACAGAGAGAGAAACTGAGGCTGGGGGTGACTTGCCCAATATAGTAGAATCAGGATTCGAACCCCGGTCTGCTGATTCCAAATGCCTGGCCCTTTCCCCTCTTTCTGTACATGACCTCAGCTGAGTAAGTAATTCTCCCTCAGCCTTAATTCTGTCTTTGGGAAAATGGGCTCCAGAACCGCACTTGCCTCCCCCAGGGTCACTGTGAACCCTAACTGGAAAAGGGCTTTGTAAAGCTTGGAGCAATCTCAAACTAGCAGGTCGGACTTTTTTCATCGGGGCGTGTATCCAGGCGCCGAAGGGGCGTGGATCCCTCCGAGGTGCCGGGTCCGTACCGAGCCTGGGCTCTGGGAGGCTCCGCGGGGTCGCGCCCCCCCCCCCCCCCCCCCCCAGCCAGGACAGGACAGGACGGGGTTAATTTCTTCTTTCCTTTCTGGCCAAGGCTTGTAGCAGAGAAATGTCAATGAGCAGTCATTCACCCATCAATCCTCTCACCCCGAGCCAGCCTCAGGGCAGGAGCAGCTGGAGTCTGACCACAGCCCCGGAGGGTGGGCCGGGGAGGGGGGGAAGTCTGCCGGGCTCTCGGCGGCGGCGGCGGCTGGGGGAGGGAAGGCTTGGACTTGCGGGTCTGGGCTGGAGGAGAGCTGCCTGTGGAGGGCCCGGAGTCTGGGCTCCACGAGGGGAGGGGCGGAAGGGCCAAGGGCTGCCCCAGACGAGGGGCGGCTGTCAGAGCCGTGCCCTGGGCCAGGGGCCTTGCTGACCCTGCTGCTTCCGGGGGCCTCTGCTCTTAGCTCCGAGCTGTCCCAGGGGATCCTGCCCTTGGCCCTGGGCTTCCTCTAACGGCGCTTTAAGCCTCCCTGGTCACCCCCACCCTTGACCCTCCGCGCCCCAGAGGCTGCGGGGCTCCTTATGCTTGGAGATCGATTACCCGCCCCCCTCATTTTCCCCCAGCCGCCCTGGGGCCCTGGCTCGAGCCCTCTTTCCTCAGTCTATGGACGTTTGTCCGACCCACACACTCCATTCCACACAATATGGCCTTTTCTAGTGTTTGTTCTCAAAGGGAAAGAGGCAGCTTAAAACAACGACAGGAGGGCAGGAAGGTGGAGGTCCTGGATGTGTGACCCTGGGTAAGTCACTTACCCCCAAATGCCTAGCCCTTACCCCTCCTCTGCCTAGGAACCAATACAAAGGAGACAGAAAGTAAAGGTTAAAAGAAAAAAATCAGGGAGTGTCTGAAGCAATCCCCTAGAGCTCCAACTGAGTCCTAGTTCTGCCCCGTCCCTTCTGGAGAGAGCTCATTGGTTCTTTCTACAATCCCAGGCTTGCTCTCAGCCAGGCATTCACTTGGGTATTCCCTTTCCTTTAATGCCTCCCTTATTTGTTAAATAAGACAAAAATTTAAAATATGAAGACAAGTACAATAAAGAAAGACATATAATTAAATAAACAGAATAAATAAAAAATAAATATGTAGGGGGCAGCTAGGTGGTTCAATAGATTGAGAGTCAGGTCCTGGGTTCAAATCTGGCCTCAGACATTTCCTATCTGTGTGACCCTGGGCAAGTCACTTGACTCCCATTGCCTAGCCCTTACCACTCTTCTGCCTTAGAACCAATACCTAGTATTGATTCCAAGGTGGAAGTTAAGGGTGTTTTTTTAAAATAATAAATAAATAAAAATTTAAAAAATATGTAAATATTAACAACCAGCTGTCCCCAAAGCATGACATACTTTATGCTGATTCGCAACAAGAGCTTTCTTAAGGCTATTCAGTCATTTTTCAGTCATGTTTGACTCTGACCCCACTGGGGCATTTTCTTGGCAAAGGTACTTAGAGTGGTTTGTTATTTTCTTCTCCAGCTCATTTGACAGCTGAGGAAACTGAGGCAAACAGGCTAAGTGATTTGCCTGATATCATATAGCTAGTAAAGATCTGTGTCTGGATTTGAACTCTCAATCTTCCTGACTCCATTGCTCTATACAGACAATCAATAGGACAATAAGTCAAGGCCCCCCCCCCCAATTTGCAGCATTTACTGATTTCGGAGGTGTAAACGTTCTGGTTCAAACTTGGCATCACTTTGGAGAGTTCGTGTGCTGGTTTTTCCATTGTCAGAGCCTGTGAGAAAAACCTCTAAGTGTTCTCACTGATGGCTTCTCCTTGGCTCATTGCCCTCAAGCACGCACATGCCAAGGAGGGTAGAAAGACAGCTCAGAGCAGGCATTACCCAGAAATGGGAGACCTGGGGCCAACACTCGGCTCAAGTGAGCCAGCATTTCTAAAGCCCCTCCATGCTATGTGCCAAGCACTGTGCCAGGGGCCCGGCCAAGCTCATTGGGTCTAATGCCCCTTTCCCGGAAGGTCCTTCAAATCCTAAAAGGCAGGTATCAGGCTCGCCTGAGGCTTCCCTTCCTCCATCTGCCCCTCAGAAGGAAGGAAGCCTTTCCCCAAGCTCTCTGGGTCCTCCCATGACCTGCATCACCTCAGCAGAGTGTAAGCTACTTGAAGGCCAGGGCTCTTTCACAGTTTCTGGCAACACGTTCAGTCGTTTTTTCAGTCACTTTTTTCATTTCTTTTTCCATCTCATTTTGCAAATGAGGAAACTGAGGCCAACAGAGTTAAGTGACTTGCCCAGGGTCCCACAGCTAATGTGTCTGAGACTGGGTTTGAACTCAGGTCTTCCTGTCTCCAGTCCTGGTGCTCTGAGATCTACCTGCCTCCACTGCAGAGTTAAATATTAAATAGGTCCCATTTCAACCAATCCTGAGAGACTTGACGCCAAAGTTGTAAGTGTGTGGATGTGTGTGCACCTGTGTGTGCTCCTGCATGCAGATTTACTCTCTGTGTCTGTCTTTCTCTCTCTGGTTCAGGCTCCACCACCAAATTTCCAGAAAGAGATAGAGACAGAGAGAGATAGGGATAGAGAGGAGGGGGGACAGGGAGAGAGAGAGACAGACAGAGTGAGAGAGAGAGACAGACAGAGAGAGAGAGACAGACAGAGTGAGAGAGAGAGAGACAGAGAGAGACAGAGACAGAGGGAGACAGGGACAGAGAGAGACACAGAGAGAGAGAGACAGACAGAGTGAGAGAGAGACAGAGAGAGAGAGAGAGACAGAGAGACAGAGACAGAGAGAGAGACAGAGAGAGATAGGGATAGAGAGGAGGGAGGACAGGGAGAGAGAGAGACAGACAGAGTGAGAGAGAGAGACAGACAGAGAGAGAGAGACAGACAGAGTGAGAGAGAGAGAGACAGAGAGAGACAGAGACAGAGGGAGACAGGGACAGAGAGAGACACAGAGAGAGAGAGACAGACAGAGTGAGAGAGAGACAGAGAGAGAGAGAGAGACAGAGAGACAGAGACAGAGAGAGAGACAGAGAGAGATAGGGATAGAGAGGAGGGAGGACAGGGAGAGAGAGAGACAGACAGAGTGAGAGAGAGAGACAGACAGAGAGAGAGACAGAGAGAGACAGAGAGAGACAGAGAGAGACAGAGACACAGAGAGAAAGAGAGACAGAGAGAAGAGAGAGAGAGAGAGAGAGAGGACAGAGACAGCGAGAGAGACAGAGAGAGAGGGATAGAGACAAAGAGAGACAGAGAGAAGAGAGAGAGAGAGAGAGAGAGAGAGAGAGAGAGAGAGGACAGAGATAGACAGACAGACACAGAGAGGGAAATGCAGACAGTCAGAGATGGAACCGCTTCTTCAGCTCTTATAAATCATAAAGGAGTGACTACGCCACAAAAAGTCCAACCTTGACTTTTAGCTGCCAATCATCTTTGGGGTAGCTCTAGTCCCTGGGAACTAGTGAGGCGATCTCTGTATCTTCCCTGCAAAGTGGGAAGTTATCACAGTCAAATAAAATCAAAATTGACCCTGGGCACCCCTGTTACACATTCATTCTTAGGATCTGGGACTGGAAAGGACCTCAGAGATCAAGTAGCCCAATGCGTTTGTTCTCCCATTTTACAGATGAGAATACTGAGGCCCAGGGAAATGAAATGATTTGCCTAATGAAGCACAGGAAGTAATCATCAAGAGCTGAGATTTGAACCCAGGACCTGATATCAGAGGTAGGGCTTGCCCCACTGTACCAAGATGGAGAGGGGAATGGACACTAGGAGGGTTTTTCCAAGGACAGGAAGGGAAGAGTCAGGGGCCATGGGAATAGTGTTCAAGGGTTTAGAGGACTGCCTTAGGCCAGAGGGATTAGCTTCATTCAGTTTGGCCCTTGGAGCTCTGGGGAGAAGGTGGGAAGCCCCAGAACCAAGCACCAGGAGAATTTGGCTTAATTGCAGGAAAAGCCTCTTCCCAGCCTGTTAGCCCAGAAGTGGGGTGGGCTACCTTCGGAATGGGGGGGTGTCATTTTGTCCCCAAAGGAGAGCCTGAGCGATTCAGTGAAAACACTGCCGAGATGTGGGGACACTTTCCATTAATCTGGTAATCCTGTTTATTCCTAGCTGGGTGACCCTGGGCAAGTCACCCAACCCCCATTCCTAGCCCTTACCCCTCTTCTGCCTTAGAATTGATACTAAGACAGAAGGTCAGGGCTTTAAAAATGGAATCTGCTAACCTTGTTAAAAAAGAAAAGAAAAAGAAAGGGCCGGTTGTGAGCCTGGAGAGGGAAGGGTTAAAATATCTCAGCCCAAATCCTGGGAGGAAACCCCCTCCCGGTGTCTCCCTGGCCCAGGATGGGGATTGGATCGCTGAGTCAGGACCTGAGGGGAGCTGGAGGGCTTGAGGGTGGGGGAGGGAGGCGGGAGGCCGCGGAGGCCAGGTTTGCCGGCTCCGGCTTCCTCCCTCCCTGCTTCCTCTCCCCACCCCCCTCCCTGGGGACACAGTGCCTCATTGTTCGGGAGAGTCCTTCATTCATTCCTTCAGGACCGTGGGTTGCTCTACAAACCCTCTGGGGAGAGGAAGGGGGAGGCGGAAGGAGACGGGAGAGTCTCTCTGCGGAGAAGGCGGCAGATGCCCGCGGGCACCTGCCACCAGATGAGGACAAGGGAGGGGAGACTGGGCTGCCCTGCTGGGCAATAAAGACGTAGCAGCGGGGTGACCATACATGGGCTGAAACCCAGCCCGCCGCCTCCCAGAGGAAAACACCCAAGGACAGACCCGGGAAGGAGGGGGAGCTCTGGGCCCCTTGTCTCAAGTCTCCCCCACACCTGAGAGAGCCAGGAGGGGGAAAATAGGATAGGGAAGCAGCCCCAATGGGTGGAAGTTACTAAGTTTTCTTTCTTTCTCTCTCTCTCTCTCTCTCTCTCTCTCTCTCTCTCTCTCTCTCTCTCTCTCTCTCTCTCTCTCTCTCTCTCTCCCTCCCTCCCTCTCTCTCTCTCTCTCTCTTTCTTCTTTCTCTTCCTTCCTTTCTTCTCTTTTCTTCCCTTTCTTCCTCCTTCCTTCCTTCTTTTTTCTTCCTCTTCTTTCTTCCTTCCTTCCTTTCTTTCCTCTTTCTCTTCCTTCCTTCCTTTCTTTCTCTCTTTCTTTCCTCTCCTTCTTTCTTTCCTTCCTCTTCTTTCTTCCCCCTTCCTTCCTTTCCATCTTCCTTCCTTCCTTTCTTTCCTCTTTCTCTTCCTTTTCTTCCTCTTTCTTCCTCCTTCCTTTCTTTACATCTTCCTTCCTTCCTTTCTCTCTCTTTCATTCCTCTTTCTTTCTCTCTTCCTCTTCTTCCTTCCTTTCTTCCTTTTATTCCTTTTCTTTCTTCCTCCTTCCTTCTCTTTCTTTTTCCTCTTTCTTCCTTCCCTTCCTTCCCTTTCTTTCTTTCTTTCTTTCTTTCTTTCTTTCTTTCTTTCTTTCTTTCTTTCTTTCTTTCTTTCTTTCTTTCTTTCTTTCTTTCTTTCTTTCTTTCTTTCTTTCTTTCTTTCTTTCTTTCTTTCTTTCTTTCTTTCTTCCTCTTCTTTCTTCCTCCTTCCTTCCTTCTTTTTTCTTCCTCTTCTTTCTTCCCCCTTCCTTCCTTTACATCTTCCTTCCTTCCTTTCTCTCTTTCATTCCCTCTTCCTCTTCTTCCTTCCTTTCTTCTCTTTTCTTCCTTTTCTTCCTCTTCTTTCTTCCTCCTTCCTTCCTCTCTCTCTCTTTCTCTCTTTCTTTCTCTTTCTTTCTTTCTTTCTTTCTTTCTTTCTTTCTTTCTTTCTTTCTTTCTTTCTTTCTTTCTTTCTTTCTTTCTTTCTTTCTTTCTTTCTTTCTTTCTTTCTTTCTTTCTTTCTTTCTTTCTTTCTTTCTTTCTTTCTTTCTTTCTTTCATCAATACTAAGAATCAGAACAGTAAAGGCTAGGCAGTTGGGGTTGTGACTTGCCCAGGGTCACACACAGCTAGGAAGTAGCTGAGGCCAGATTTGAGGCCAGGACCTTCTGTCTCCAAGCCTGGCTCTTAATCCACTGAGCCACTTAGCTGCTCTACTAAGGCAGATTTCGAGACCTCCTCAGAATAAGCCATTTCTTCCCAATAGTCCAAAAATGTGAACTTCCTTGGGCAGTAATTGAGTTCAGCTCCTGCAGGCACAGTAATGATGGCTCTGTGGATGAATTATGTATGGTAGAAACCAAAGTGCCTCTCCCTCCCCAGAAGGACTCGGGCCTGGAAGACTTGTCTGGGTTAGGGAAGCAGTGACCTCAGTGGGAAATCTTCCGGTTCTAATGGTGCCAGATGCCTTAACTGGGTGTGACCCGCTGGCTGTTGTTCAAAACCGTGTGACCCTTTTAATAATAGTGGCTGACATTTATAGGACACTTGAAGCCTTCCAAAGTGCTTTATGACTTCCAAAGTGCTCTGCCTACATGAATTCAGGCCTCACCTGGCTGATCCAATGAGCCTCCTAGTTGGCCTCCCCATATTTCCTCTTCCCCCTGCTCTACCCAGCTACGGAAGCAAAAATAGGGAGGGAGGAAATGAGCACTTATGGATCACCTACTATGTACCAGGCACTGGCTAAGTGGTAATCAAAGGTGTCTCATTTATAATATGGAAATGGGTATCACTACACAAATAACCCCGTGGAATTGCTTGTCAGCTCTGGGAATGGGAAGGGAAGAAGGGAGGGAGACAACATGAATCATGCAACCACAGAAGAATATTTTAAAGTAAATAAAATGAAAAACAAACAAACAAATGTATCTCATTTGGTTCTCCCAACTACCCTAGGAGGTGGGTCCTATTATTAGCCCTGTTTTACAGATGAGGAAACTGAGGGAGACAGAGATTAATTAAGGGTGTCTGAGGCTGGATTTGAACTCAGGTCTTCCTGACTCCAGGACTGACATTTAACTGCCCAAATCTGGCCATGGTATCCCCTTGCTCAAAAATCTCCCTAGTTCCTCCAGGTTACAAAAAACAATTAAAGGCTTTCACACTCTACTTTTCCAGGCATACTACACATTCCTCTCCTACGTGCCCACCAGAGTGTCCTGATTGCTATTGACCATATGCTGGCTGCCCCGTGCCTACAATGACCTTCACCTTGTGGAATCTCTGGATCCCTGGAAGGCTCAGCTCAAGCCATCTCGTGATTTCCTGAACTGTGCAGATCACCCCATATTTATCTTTTATTTGTATCTCGTCCCCTGCAGAGGGACACAGACTAGTTCATTTGTATTCAGTCATTTCTCAGCCGTGAACCCATTTGGAGTCTTCTGATCCAGGATACTAAAGTGGTTTCTCATTTCTTTCTCCAGCTCATTTTCCAGATGAGAAAAACTTTGGCCAGCTAGGTAAAGTGACTTGTCCAGGGTCACACAGCTACTGAGTGCCTGAGGCTGGTTTTGAACTCAGAAAGATGAGTTTTCTTGACTCCAATCCTGGCACTCTATCCACCACGCCTCCTAGCTGTATACCATACCTATCACAATACTGGCACTTTGGTTACTTAAGTACTTGGTAAATGGGCAACTGCTGTTACAGTAGATAGAGCACTGGGTCTAGAATCAGGAAGACCTGAGTTCAAATCTGACCTCAGACATTTATGTGTGTCCCTGGGCAAGTCACTTCACTTCCATTTGCTTCTGTTTCCTCATCTGTAAAATGGGGATAATCACAGCACCCACCTCCTAGGGTTGTTGTGAGGATCAGTGAGATAAGATGGATACAGCACTTAGCAGAGATACCATATACATCTTAGCTATTATTATTCTTGAATTGAAATGACCCCACCCTGTCCTTGCTCCAGACACCCTCAGGCTCAGCAGTGCTCTTCATAAATGTAGCCCACAGAGCTGAATCCAGTCTCCAGAGGTGGTTTAGCTAGGGTGGTTAGTCCTTTGTTTTCTCCTGGACCTTCTGCTTCTCTCTCTCTCTCTCTCTCTCTGTCTCTGTCTCTCTCTCTCTGTCTCTCTCTCTCTCTCTCTCTCTCTGTCTCTGTCTCTGTCTCTGTCTCTGTCTCTCTCTCTCTGTCTCTCTCTCTCTCTCTCTCTTTCTTCTCTCTCTGTCTCTTCTCTCTGTTTGTCTGTCTGTCTCTTCTGTCTGTCTGTCTGTCTCCTCTCCCCCCCTCCCCTTACTGTGTATTGGTTCTAAGACAAAAGAGCAATAAGGGAAGTGACTTGCTCAGGGTCACACAGCTAAGAAATGTCTGAGGTCAGATTTGAACCTAGGGCTTCCGGTCTCAGCAACAGTTCTGAATGGATCTCAATTGTTCCTAGAGCTAGCTTGCATCTCTATCTTTTCCATATTAATGGCATGAAAGAGCTGTCCAAGCCCAGATAGCTCCCCCAAGTCCATTCCTTGGCCCTTCCTCTCCCCCACCCAGAGAAACATCTCCCCGCTTTACCCCCCTGCCCTCACCCTACGCACAGGGCTCAGAGCTGGGGCTTCTGGGGGCCAGGTCCTAGCTTAGGCCCTCCCCTGGGAAGCCCAGAGAGTTCAGGATGTTCTCAGGGCCACTGTTTATTTTTGGGCCCGACATCAGCGCTCCCCCTTCCCCCTCTTTCCATTCGGGAACAAGGAGATCTATTCACAACTGAAGCCTCTGCCCAGGCTGAACTGCATAGCCGGCCTTCCCCCACGTGTTCTCATCTGGGGCACATCGTTATAAAGGGAGTAGGAATTCATTTGGGGCCAGGACCCATTGAGGGACAGTGCACTGCCCAGGCCCGCAAAGAACCGCCACAGAAGTCAAGACTGCATACAATACCGTGCATAGCATGATGGAATGAGAGACTGTCTCAACCCACTTCCCATTGACCCACTTTACAGATGGGTAAACTGAAAACCCAAAGAAGGGATAGTTCCAGAAGAGCAAGGTTGTAGGAAAAAGTACCACATATACAAAAATGTGCCGTATTCTTTGTGGTAGATAAGGGGGGAAATGGAAACAAAATGGGTGTCCATTGAAAGGGAATGGCTGAATAAATAACAGTATTAGATTATAACAGGATGAATATCTAGCAGCTAGGTGACTCAGACCTTCCTGTCCATGTGAACCTGGGCAAGTCATTTTATTCTGTTTGCCTTAGTTTCCTCATCTGGAAAACGAACTAGAGAAAGAAAATGGCAAACCATTCCAACATCTTTGCCAAGAAGACCTCAAATGGGATCACATGACTCAAGAACAACATGGTAGGAAGCAGCTGGGAGGCTCAGTGGATTTAGAGCCAGGCCTAGAGATGGGAGGTCCTGGGTTCAAATCTGGCCTCAGACACTTCCTGGCTGGGTGACCCTGGGCAAGTCACTTAACCCCCATTGCCTAGCTCTTACCACTCTTCTGCCTTAGAACCAGTACACGGTATTGATTCTAAGGCAGAAGGTAAGGGTTAAAAAAAAAATTAAAAAAGAACAACATGGTAGTAATATACTCCATCTACTTCCTGCCTTTCATGGCTTCTTTCAAGACTCAACTCAGATCCCACCTCTGGAAGAAGCCTTTCACTGTCCCCTGCTGCATCCTCACCTTCTGTCTGCCCTGTGTATATCTTGTTTGTAGGAAGTTATTCACTTTCTCTCCTGCCCATCGGAGGGCAGGTTCTCTTTCTGATCATTCTTTGTATTCTCAGCATTTAGCACTGCCTGGCACACTGTGATGCTTGTGGACTCACTGCAAAAGAATCGGCAAATAAACAGAATTCAGAGACCCTTAGGAAGACATACATGAACAGATGCAGAGTAAACAAAGGAGAACCAGGACGAATGCTGTCAGTACAGCCCTAAAATCCAATTCAACAACCATGAAAAATGTTTCAAATGAATGGGTTTATAATTTATATTTTATATCACCCATATTTTTAATGTATCTCCTCTCTCCTACTCAGAAATCAATCTCTTACAGCAGCAGGTCTCATGGGTTTTTTTTTTGTCTCTGGATCTCTTTAGGTTCTTTTTTAAAAATAATATGTTTTTGGGGAGGCAGCTGGGTAGCTAAGTGGATGGAGAGCCAGGCCTAGAGAAAGGAGGTCCTAGTTTAAAATCTGGCCTCAGACACTTCCCAGCTGTGTGACCCTGGGCAAGTCATATAACCCCAACTGACCAGCCTTTACCACTCTTTTGCCTTGGAACAAATACACAGAATTGATTCTAAGGTAGAAAGTAAGGGGTTTTGTTTTTTGTTTTTTAATTTTACTGATGCATTTCGGTTTAGTCACAATTTATTTATTGTTACAAATATTTATTAAGCACCTACTATGTTCCAGTACTGTGCAAAGAAAAGCAAAAGACAGCCCCTGCCTTCAATGAGCTCATAGTTTAATGGGGGACACGAGGCATAAAAAGAAACTTAACAGAGAGGAGGAAGTCTTTCAGCCAAGTGGGAAATAATGAGATATCTGCCATGGTCTTAAATGAAGAACTAGAAAGGAGCTCTCCAAGGTCCACCCTCTCCCTCTCCAATCAAAGGGAGAGAGGGCCCCGGGGGCAAGAGGTACTGAGAAGCCAAGTGTTTTAGAGTTGATTTATCTTTCAGGAAGATGAATTTCTGGAGTGGTCACCATGGTTTCCCCAAACATTCCTCTCTCTCCTCTCCTAGAAAGCCATCTCCTTAACAAATACTACAGTATTTTTTACAAAGAGAAAGAAAGAAAGAAAGAAAGAAAGAAAGAAAGAAAGAAAGAAAGAAAGAAAGAAAGAAAGAAAGAAAGAAAGAAAGAAAGAAAGAAAGAAAGAAAGAAAGAAAGAAAGAAAGAAAGAGAAAGAAAGAAAGAAAGAAAGAAAGAAAGAAAGAAAGAAAGAAAGAAAGAAAGAAAGAAAGAAAGGAAGGAAGGAAGGAAGGAAGGAAGGAAGGAAGAAAGAAAGAAAGAAAGAAAGAAAGAAAGAAAGAGAGAGAGAAAGAAAAGAAAGAGAGAAAGAGAAAGAATGAGCAAGAAAGAGAGAAAGAAAGAGAGAAAGAGAGAAAGAAGAGAAAGGGAAAGGAAGAAAGGAAGGAAGAGAGAGAGAGAAGAAGGGAGGGAGGGAGAGAAGGAGAGAGAGAGGAGCAAAGTCCTTTGTGATTTGTTTACAGCACATTCAATCAATACACTGAAAAAGTCTGGGAAATGTGCAATACTTGTGAACACCCCCCCTTCCCTGCAACCCCTTTATGCTCCTAAAAATTACTGAGGAACCACCCTAAGAGAGTTTGTTTGTGTGAGTTATATCTATCAACATTTGCCATGTTAAAAATTAAACCATCTTAGTATTATTATAGGAGTAGTTTTGACCTCACAGACCCTCTGAGGCCTCTGGACCAAACACTGAGAACAAGTGCTTCGTCTTTTTAAATAGAATTTAAAAAGTTTAGTCAACCTAACCAACCAATTGGAAATATCTGACATTATAGACAGTGTTTAATATCCACAGTCCCTTAGTCCTGAGAGAGAGAGAGAGAGAGAGAGAGAGAGAGAGAGAGAGAGAGAGAGAGTCAGCTAAGTCTGGAGTCAAGAGATCCTGGTTTCAAATTTGACATTAGATACTTCCTAGCTGTATGACCCTGGACAAGTCACTTAACCCCCATTGCCTAGCTCTTGCTATGCTTCTGTCTTGAGTTGTTTTTTTTTTAAACCTTACCTTCCATCTTGGAAGGTAACTGCATATTGGTTCCAAGGCAGAAGAGCGTAAGGGCTAGGCAATGGGGGTCAAGTGACTTGCCCAGGGTCACACATCGGGGAAGTGTCTGAGGCCAGATTGGAACCCAGGACGTCCCATCTCTAGGCCTGGCTCTCAATCCACTGAGCTACCCAGCTGGCCCCATTAAGGTAAGGTTTTTAAAAAAGATGGGGGAAGTGGCTTCTCATAGCTCTTCTTTGGGGCCAAACTACAACATGCTTTTATTGAGCCCTGCGGTATACCCATCACTGTACTAGTTGACTGGGCGTAGGAGGATGAGAAGAAACAGTCCCTTCTGGAAAGGAGCTTCCATTCTGTGTATGGTTATTTGGAGCACATTGGCTCTATGTGGCCACGAGGAGCATGATGGATACACGCAGTGACAATAGGCTTCCAAAGCCCAGGGGGTGAGAATGCATCTCTTCTCTGGAGAGGGGACAGAGTAGACAGGCGAGCCAGCTTTGTCAATGGACTGCTGTTTGTTTCTTTTTCTTAATGACACTTCTTATTCCATTGTGCCTGAGTGGGTCATTGGCAAGTGATGGCCACTGTAAGAAGGATCAGTAAAACATTTTAAAAGCCATGGACAGTGGGGCAGCTGAGTGGCTCAGTGGATTGAGAGCCTGGTCTAGAGATGGAGGTCCTGAGTTCAAATCTAGCTTGAAACACTTCCTAGCTGTATGATCATGGGTAAGTCACTGAATGCCCCACTGCCTGGCTGATACTACTCTGTATTGATTCTAAGGTGAAAGGTAATTTTTAAAAAATAAAAATAAAAGGAAAGGAAAGGGCAGTCTGCTGTAGTAGAGAGTGCATGCTTTGGAGTTAGGGGATCTCAGTTCAAATCCTACCTTTGACACTTTGTACCTGCATAATTTAGAGCAAACCGTTTCATCTCTCTGAGTCTTGAGTCCCCACCTATAAAACAAGGGGGTTGGTGTAGGCTATCTCTGTGTCCCTTTGAGACTATGATTTACCTACACAGGGAAGCAGTCTGAGGCAGGATTCTCATCCAGACCCCTTCCTCCCTGGCCAGGCCTTCATCTAATGTGCCAGGGGTGTATTGGGGGAAGTGTGTTGGGAAGAAGGCAGCTGATTCCCTCAAGTCCAGCTTTGGCCAGACCACTCACCCAGACCACTCAGCTCATGAGCCATAAAGGGAGATGCCAAATCCAAAAACCTTCCCGGCTCTGCCCGTGGTGTGCAGAGATTGAATTTCCTTCCCCCAAAGGGCAGAGGCTGTGGTTTATTTACAGAAACACCAAAGTGACAGGCCTTTCTCCAGCAGGCAAGGGGGAGGGTGGGCACTGCAGGGGAGAGGAGAGCAGACAGGCTGAGAGTTGGGGGGGCTTGTCTGGGGGGTCTCCCCAGGGCCTGGCCCTGTCTCCTCTCAGCCTCATGACCCACGCACATATACGTGTTTTTCCAATTAGAGCCCCTGGCCTGGCCCGTCACTTTCCATTTCCGAGCTGGTTTCCTCAGGGCCAAGACTGTGTAGGGGGAGATGGGGTAGGCATGGGATGACTGACCCGGAGGCTGACGAGAGCCACAGGAGGCTCATGGGCGGGCAGTGCCCTGTGGGTGTGGGCACGGCTTCATCTCCAGCCCCAGATCTCCCTCTTATCACTGAACTCTGGGGTCCAGGGATCAAGTAGGTCCCCCTCTCAGCCAGGACCAGGGACACAGAAGCTTCGTCTCTTGCAGCCAGCCTGGCGCCCAGTCCACTGCCTGCCCTTGGACTTTTGGCCCTTCTGTGGCGTCATCAGGACTGCCTCTCTGCATGCCATACCACCTCCTCCTCCACCAACGGTACCCTCCGGCTAAGCCCTGATAACAAGGTCCCCTCTGGAATTCCTCCTTTTTCTCCCCCTCCTCAGGCACAGAAAGTACAGGAGATTGCAAAGGCAGGGGACTCTGTCTCTGTCTGTCTGCCTCTCTCCTCCTTTCCCTCTCCCTTCTTCACCTTTAGCTACCATCTCCCTTCTCCTGTCAGTCCCTTCCCCTCTCCTATGCTGGCCCATCTCTCCCTTCTCTCCTTTTCTCCTCTTCCCTTTTCTCTTCTCTCCTTCTCCCCTCAACCTCCTGCCCCATCCTCCTTCTTTGTTTATCCTCATTCTCCATCCTTCTCCTTCATCCTTTTACCTATAATCACCCTCTTCCATCCCTCTTCAACTTGCCTCATTCTCTCTTCTCTTCCTCATCCTCCTTTAACACTCCTTCCTGAGGCAAGTGGAGGGGAAGTGACTCGCCCAGGGTCAAATGCTAAGAAATATCTGAGGTCCAATTTGAACTCAGGATCTCCTCGAGAACCCAGGTCTCTAGGCCTGGCTCTCACTCTACTGAGCTACCTAGCTGCCCCATCACATGCCTTCTTTGAAAGGGTCTCAAGTACAGGCAGCTAGGTAGCGTAGTAGAGTGAGCTCCAAACCTGGAGTCAGGAGGTACCTGGGTTCAAATCTGGCCTCAGATACTTCCTAGCTGTATGATCCTGAGCAAGTCACCTAACCTGGAGTGCCTAGCTGTTGCCACTCTTCTGTCTTAGAATTGATACTAAGGTAGATGGTATGAGTTTTACAAAGAAGAAAAGGCCTTAAATCTTCTGGTTGCTTGCCTCTGAATTAACTCCACCTGGGGAAAAAAATCTCTAAGATTTGTATCGCCCAGTTGAACCCTTTTAGTTAAAGAAGGTAACATCTGGGGCAGCTAGATGGCCAGGCCTGGAAATGGGAGGTCTGGGTTCAAATTTGGCCTCGATGCTTCTTAGCTATATGACTGTGGGCAAGTCACTTAATCCCATTTACCTAGTCCTTACCTTTCTGTTTTAGCATTGTTACTAAGACAGAAAGTAAAGGTTTAAAAAAAACCAAGGGGAACCTAGCTATGTGACCCTGGGTGAGTCACTTAACTCCAACTGCCTCTTCTGTGGTGGAACCAATACTTAGTATTGAATCATGAATAGAAGGTAAGGGTTTAAAAAAGAAGTTAGAGCTTCAGCCTGGACTTTTGGCCCTTAAAAGAGGGCTGGCAGGCACAGAGAGCAGGGACAGAAGGGTCCTCTCCAAGAGGAGGCTGCTGCTCCACTCCCACGATTTCTCCTGCCCCCTTTGCCCTGTGGTCCTCTCGGCTTTGTCTGTCCCTCTTCCTCATCCTCCCCGATGGTCCTCAGGTCCCCTCCCAGCCTGCGCCTGCCTGCATTTCTTTCCAATGTGGATGCTGGTCCTCATCAGCGAGGATCACCCTCACACTCGTCCCCAGAGGTCCGGCCTCTCCTAAGGGGAGCATCCCCTGGGGAAGCCTCTCCTTTACCTCTCCATCCATCCTGGGAGAGACTTGGCTCCAGAGACTGCTCAGAGATGGCCAGAAGCAAGCGATGGCTACACAGACACATAGGATGTCTAGCTAGGGTTGACAGGAAGCTACATGGAGAATAGATGGGGCAGCTAGCGGGCACAGCGGCTAGAGCACTGGGTTTGGAATCAGGAAGACTCCTCTTCATGAGTTCAAATCTAGTCTCAGGCGCTTACCAGCTGTGTGACCCTGGGCAAGTCACTTGCCCCTGTTTACCTCCGTGTCCTCATCTGTCAAATGAGCTGGATAAGGAAATGGCAAACAAGTCCAGGATCTTTGTCAAGAAAACCCCAAGTGGAGTCACAAAGAATCAGACAGGACTGAAAGAAATGACTCAACTAGATGGAGGAAGGGGGAAAACAGGCATTTATTAAGCACCTACTGTGTGTCAGATCCTGTGCTAAATTAAAGGCTGAGGATCTAAATAGAAGCAAATAGGATAGCTTCTAATGGCGGAACACAACGCAGAAGGGGGTGCTAGAAAGTGTACAGTGAGGGAAGAAGGGAAGGGGCAGGAGGGTATCCCCATGGTGAGGAGACAGCTGGGAAGCATCATGGAGGCCTGAAGCCCAGCACAATAAGGCAGAAGCTTACCTGGGCTAGCAGATCCAAGACTAGAGTGGGGGCCCAATGGAGACGGCCAAAGGATCAGTGAGGTGAGGAGAGGTCAGGGAGGCACACAGACTCGTGGCAAGGGGCGCTCCCAGAGGAGGAAACCCCCTTCACCAGCACAAGTTAGCCCCCTTCCTGCCACTGTAGAGTGGGTGCCCTGAGACTCCTGAAGTGACTAGACCAGGGTCACACAGCCTGGTGGTTTCAAGGTAGGCGGTCTCTCAGTTCTAATCAAAACTGACTTTTCCAGAGGACTTGACACCACTGTGCGTGTCAGCATCACCCTGTGGGGCAAGAATCATTGCTGTCTAGGGGCTTCATAAGCATTGGCTGAGCCCCAGATCAGCCCTGGGGTAGGTGGGTGGGATGAGGCGCTGCTCCCCTCCCGGGCTTTGGAAGAAAATAAGAGAATGCCAGACGGAGTGGTGAAAGGGAGCTCAGGGACCCCCCAATCCAACTGCCTCGTTTTATGGATGAGGAGCGGGGAAGTGGCTTCCCCAGAGAAGTCATGCGGATACGAAATGTTAAGAAGTGGGATTTGAACTCGGGTCTGTCTCTCCTATTGAGTATGGGGGTACACTGCAAAGGGAACAAGGTCTGCTTCCAACTACGTGGCCACGCCCTTGATGGAGGGGCAGAGGGGGGAGGGGGACATCTCTTTGGGGGGATCCCTCCTGTTTTTTGGAACAGAGACTTGAAATCCTTTTGAGACCCAGAATCACACGCTCAATAGCACACACATGGCGCAGCACCCAGTTTGGGGGTGGGGGCACCCACAGTTCAGCAAATGCCCCAGTCTGCTCTCCCTCCGTGTGAGGCTTAGGCAAGCCTCCTCCCAGCCTGTCCCAGGAGGCCCTCCATCTGCCCCAGTCCTGGCAGACTGCCTGAAGTCTAGGAGTCTGGGTGTCGCCAGCTCCCACTTAGTCTGACCTCACTGGAGCAAGAGGCTGGGACCCTCCTGCTGCTGCTGGAAGCGCTGCCCTCCTGGGAGCAGAGATTTAGAGCCCGGCAGGGCCTCCGAGGGGAGCATCCCTGCCAGCCCCTGCCTGCTGTCCTCCTCAGTTCTTGGGGGCACGCTGGCTCCAGGCGGGGAGAAGGCCATAATGGGGGGTGGGGGGCCCCAAACCTGGGGCCCCCCGAGAAGCGAGTGCCAGTGAAGGAGAGCTTAGACAGGCGATTTTTCCAGCCTTCCCCTTCCTGGTCTCCCCGCGCTGAGCCAACTGGCCAGCAACTCTCCTGCGAGGGGGGAGCATGTGGCCGAAAACGGAAAGAGCAGACTTCTGGTAGGGCCCGAGAGGAATGGGCAGGGGCCTGGGGGGCACCAGGCCCGGGCTCTTTCTGCGGGGGAAGGGAGAGCTGCCCACGTGGGCAGGGGAAGAAAGGAGGAAGGAGGAGAGAAGGGGAGGATTCTATACAGTGGCATTCTCAGCCCTTCCTGTGGGAAGGCCATTCCCCCTCAATGGAGGGTCCTGAGTGTCTCAGACAGGATTACAGATTGCCTTTGCCCTCCCTTCCACCCCGTCCTCCCTGCATCCGGCTCTCCATCCCCATGACCTAGATCTTTACACAGTCACTTGAATTGCTTAAAGGGGTCATGGAAACTCTGGCTGGCTGGGACAGAACTGGGCCACTGGATGCTTCCCAACATCTCTTTAGACAAGGGTGAACTTCCCAAGCACTGTCCCAAAGTGGAATGGGCGTCCTCGGGAGGGAGGGAGGTCCTCGTCACTGGAGGTCCCTGGGCTGAGGTGGGATGGCCCTAGTTGAGGCTGACGTAGAGAAAGTTCTTATTACATTCATTCATTAGACAAACAGTTCTTAAAGCAGGCAATCAGTCAACGAGCCTTAATGAAGCACCTACTATGCCCCAAGTGGGCAGCTAGATGGCACCATGGTGCATAGTGTGGGGCGCCAAGTCAAGAAGACTCATCTTCTAGAGTTCAAATCTGGCCTCAGACATTTAGCAGCTGTGTAACCCTAGGGAAGTCACTTGACTGTCTCAGTTTCCTCCTCTGTCAAATGAGCTGGAGAAGGAAATGGCAAACCTCTCCAGTATCTTAGCTGTGAAGCCCTGGACCAGTCACTTGACTCTGTGTCTTAGTTTCCTCCTCTGTCAAATGAGCTGGAGAAGGAAATGGCAAACCTCTCCAGTATCTTAGCTGTGAAGCCCTGGACCAGTCACTTGACTCTGTGTCTTAGTTTCCTCCTCTGTCAAATGAGCTGGAGAAGGAAATGGCAAACCTCTCCAGTATCTTAGCTGTGAAGCCCTGGACCAGTCACTTGACTCTGTTTGTCTTAGTTTCCTCCTCTGTCAAATGAGCTGGAGAAGGAAATGGCAAACCTCTCCAGTATCTTTGCAGTGTGACCCTGGGCAAGTCACTTCACCCTGTTAGCCTGTTTCCTCATCTGTGGAATGATTTGAGGAAATCAATGGCAAACCACTCTAAGTATCTTAGCTATGTGGCCTTGGGCAAGTCACTGAACCCTATTTGCCTTAGTTTCCTTATCTGTCAAATGAGCTAGAGAAGGAAATGGCAAACCACTCCAAGCGTCATGCAAAGAAAACCCCAAACAGGGTCAGAGAGTTTGGGGCATGACTGAGCACTTTACTAAATATTAAGAATACAAAAGAGGCAAAAACCCAGGCCCTGCCCTCAAGGAGCTTCCACTCTAACGGAGGAGACAGGAGACGGTCCACAACTCAGACAAACAGGATAGAGACAAGATAAACTGAAGGTAATGGACAGAAGGGATGCGCTAGAATTAAGAAAGGCTTCCTGTAGAAGGGAGGATTTTGGCTGAGCCTCCAGGAAAGTCTGGAGGAGAGGAGCAGAGAAAGAATTCCAGGCATGGAAACAGAATTGGGAGTCCAAATATCTTGTTCAAGGAACAGCAAGGAGGCCAGTGTCACTGGATCCCAGAATGCTCTATGAGATATAGTTGTCCTTCGTACTTGAAAAGGACCTAGATGACATCACTGGTGATATCTTTTGACTCACTCCTAAATTGGATTTAAGCAAGGCAGAGTTGTGGAGTCATCAGCCTCACTCTCTCTTCCAGAGTCATCAAAATCCAGCAGAAAGAAACAGCTGGGTAACTCAGTGGATAGAGAGTCAAGCCTAGAGATGGGAGGTCCTGGGTTCAAATGTGGATTCAGATACTTCCCAGCTGTGTGACCCTGGGCAAGTCATTTAACCCCCATTGCCTAGCCCTTGCCACCTTTCTGCTTTAGAATCAATGCATAGTAATGATTCTAAGGTGGAATGTGAGGGTTTAAAAAGAATCTGATGGCAAGACAAAAGTCAAGATAATTGGTGATGAGCTGGGACACACCAAGATTTGGGCGCTCCCCAGTGCCTGCTTCAGCTGCCTTCCTGCCTGTTCTTATCCATCCATTTACTGGGGAGGGAGGCCTTCCCATGCTTCCCCTAACTCCCCGACAGGTTGGAGGCCCGTCGGTTACCCTCAAACTGATTTAGCCCCCAATTAGATGATTTTACCAGGCTGTGGCTGCTGTGCTTGCTAAAGCTCCTTGGAGTCACAGGTGAGAGCTGGGGGACAGGTGGCCACCCAAAGTGGCCCTGAGAAGGTGCTAGTCTGCCCTGGGCCACTAGGTGGCGCCATGCCCTCCCACCAGAGGGGCTGGGCCTCCTGGGACACCCCTATGTTAGGCATATAGGTCTGAGCCACCTGGAAAGGCAAGGAGCCAAGTTAGGAATGGCTTTCAAAGCCCATTTGAGCATCAGTTAATAGGACCCAATGGGGTCTATGGATTAGAAAATCCCATTGGTGGCTGAATGGAGGGTGGCCTGGAGGGGGGCAGAGCCCTGTTCCCAGCACTGCTGCAGCAATCAAGACACCCTCTAGTGAGATCAAGAGGCTTTGGAGGTAGATGGGCCTGAGGAGCCCAGAGGAGCCTTGGTGGCTGGGAGGAGGATGGTACCCTTGAGGTAATCACGTTAAGAGGGAAATAGATGCTGAATTCAGTTTGGGACAGGTTGAGTTTAGGATGTCTACTATAGGGGGGCAGCTGGGTGGCTCAGTGGATGGAGAGTCAGGCCCAGAGACAGGAGGTCCTGGATTCAAATCTATCCTCAGAAATTTCTTAGCTGTGTGACCCTGGACAAGTCACAACCCCCATTGCCTAGCCCTTACCACTCTTCTGTCTTGTAACCAGTATATAGTATCAATTCTAAGATGGAAGGTAAGGGTTTAAAAGAAGAAAATAACCTATCCACTGGTTAGATACTTTCTAGCTGTGTGACCCTGGGCAAGTCACTTAACTCCCATTGCCTAGCCCTTACCACTCTTCTGCTTTAGAACCAAAACACAGTATTGATTCTAAGACAGAAGGTAAGGGTTAAAAAGAAAAAAAGAGTGATCACTGGTTGGTAGCTTTGAGAAAAGTGGTTTCAGTAGAATGATAAGGTCAAGAGCCATCCTAGAGAATGGAGAAAAGAATGAGAGGAAAGGAAGTGAAGACACCAGTGTAGACAGACTTCTCAAGGAGGTTAGCCATGAAAAAGAAGAGAAATACAGAATGATTGGGGAATGACAATGATTATAATAAAATAGCTAACATTTATATAGCACTTTGAGTTCAGCACTGGGCTTAGTGCTTTATAAGTATTATCTCGTTTGATCTGGGAGTTAGGAATTATTATCTCAATTTATAAATAAGGAAGCTGAGGCAAATAGAGGTTAAATGATTTGCCCAGGGTCACATAGCTAGGAAGTATCCATGGCGATATTTGAACTCAGATGTATCCTGGTTCCCAGCTCTCAGGAAATGACTTCAATTTTATCAGTAAAATATGGGGCAAGGTTCTCAGTTGGGGATGGAGGAAGCCTTGGGAGATTAGAGGAGGAATGAAAATGTTTAGAAGAGTGAGATAGTGAATCAATTAGGGAGGTGTAAAAGGATTGCCTTGCTGCAGTGAGAGCCCAATTGAGATCAAGTAACAGTCAACATAGACCCCCCCCCCAACCCCAGCTTTATTCATAGCATTCATTCAAGGCAAAACTGAGAGGTCAACATAGCACAAGCTCCCTCATTTTTTAAAATAAAATTTTATCAGGTTGTTTGCATTTCCTGGCATATCCCTTCCCCTTCCCTTCCCAGTTATATTTCCCAGGAAATCCCTTCCCTTTCCCATCCCAAAGAGTCTCCCCTTAGAATAAAGAATAAAAATGAAGGAGAGGGGAAAATTCAGCCAAATCAATCAACACATGAGCAAAGTCTGAGGTTGGATGCAGTCTTCCACGTCCAGTCTCTCATCTCTGCAAGGAAGTCCAGATAGAGCCTTCTCCCAGCTCTTCTCTAGAGTCCGGTTTTGTCACTTCAATTTCATAGCATCGTTTCCATTCCATGTACACGGACATCGGTCATTGTCATTCCTAGTTCTGTTCACTTCACTCTGTGTTAGCTTGAAGAAGTCTTCCTGATGGTCATTGTTTCTCACTGGACAGCAATATTCCCTCATTACAATTTGTTTGGCCAACCCCAGCGGATGAGTTATCAGGTCTAATTCTATGCTACCATAAAAACATGTGGCTGTGAATATTTTTTCTTCTTCTTTTTTTCCTTCTTTTTCTTTTTTCTTTTCTTTTTTTAAATGCTGTGAATATATGACAGATATGAGGGCTTTCTTTTTATCAGTGACTTCCTCGGGATACACGCCTAACAGTGGAATCTCGAGGTCAGAGTGTGGACATTTTAATCACTTTCTTTCCATAATTCCAGATTGCTTTCGAGAATAGCTGTGACAAAGAATTCACAGCTTGGCCGATAAGGTGTCCATCTTTCCCCAAACCCACCAACATTGACTATTCCTTTCATTGCCATCTTTGCCAACTAACTCTGTGTGAAATAAAACCTCAAATGTCTCTCATCATTAGTAATTTGGAGCAATAAACCATATAGTTGTTAAGAGTTTATAATTCCTCTTTTGAGGTTTACTTTGATAAGCTATCTCTTGGTACCCAATTCTTTTTTTTTTTTTAATCCTTACCTTCTGTCTTAGAATCGGTGCTAAATATTAGTTCCAAGGCAGAAGAGAGGTAAGGGCTAGGCAATGGGGGTTAAATGACTTATCCAGGGTCACACAGCTGAGAAGTATCTGAGGCCACATTTGAACCCACATCATTCTCATTCCAGCCTTGATGTTCTATCCACTGAACGATGTGACAGCCCTGAATTTAGTTGGGACTAAATAAGCAGAGTTGAAGGAGAAACGATTTGCGGAAAGTAGAAAATGGTTACGTGGGACTTCCCTTTGGGAGGGTGGGATAGTAGAGTTTTCCTCTGGGCCACAGCTCCTTCCTGACTTGTCTAGCCTGTGAAGGGTAGGGTGCCCCCGGGCCACCCAGGAGGAAGCTCCTGCTATCACCTTGCTGGTTGTGCTAGACCCAGGGTCCTTATGCTTTGTGCTGAGCTGAACCCATGCCCAGGGTCAACTCAGGCCAGGTTTTATAGCTAAGTAATAAACACTTGAGGACTTGGGCTTATAATGGAAATACTTGCCAGTCCATTAAGCCTGGATGCTACAGGACACAAGAATAATTGACTCATGAAGTTTAAAACCAGTGAAGCATTTCTGGGTAGCCTCCCTGCCCTTTTCCAAACCAATTCCCAAGAAGGATGAACCACACCTGCTCCCTTGGACTGTGAATGGCCAGCAATCAAGGCTCTGAGCCCCCAGCCTGGGTCTCGGCTCACCTGGGCGCTCTCTTTCACCTTCTCGCAAGGTCCAGGACCAGAGTGGGGGGAAACACCCACTCGGTTAGTCCTGTCAGGCCCCCTTCAGAATCCACGTCCAGGGCCAGGCTCCAAAGGCTCCAAATTGGAGGCTGTTCATTAGTCACAAGACGAAGGGCGGCGAGATTATGTCTGAGAGTCACTGAACTCTGCCTCAGTTTCCCCATCTATAAAATGGGCTGGAAAAGAAAATAGCAAATCATTCTTTGTATCTTTGTCAAGAAAGCCCCAGATGGGGCCTGAATCACATCTTCCTGACTCCAACACCTTCATCTGCTATTCCAACCTGTCTCCTCTTTCCTTTAAACGTGATATTTTAAAAGACTTTCATTCTTTAAATGGATTTTATTACCTTTGGAAGACTATCCTCTCTCCTTCTCCAGGGAAACATAGCTCTGATCTGATAACGCAAGTCGGTGAGAAAATAGAATTTGATATATAGAAATTTGATTTATAGAAACATCTCACAGAGGAAAGGGAGTCTGGTCCATGGAAGGAATGCTGGATTGAGTCAGAGGGCTTGGGTTTGAATCCTGCCTCCATTTGGTGTTTTAGTTGTTTTTCTGCCATGTCTTAACTCTTCACGACCCATTTGGGGTTTTCTTGGCAGCAATCCTGGAGTGGTTTGCCATTTTTTTTCTCCAACTCATTTGACAGGAGAGGACGGTGAGGCAAACTGGTTGAAGTGACTTGCTCAGGGTCACAAAAGCTTGTTCTGAGGTCCAATTGGAACTCAGGTCTTCTGACTCCAGGCCTAGCATTGTATCTACTATGCCACCTAGTTGCCCCCTACCTCTATTTCTGATTACTTATAACCTAGGGCAAGTCCCTTTACCATCTTGGACCTCAATTTCCTTATCTGTAAAATGGGAAGTTGGAGTGGATGACCCCTGAGCAGTCCTATAATATTGCTGCTTTCTAAAGAGGCAGTGTGGTATAATAGATGATGTTGGTTCAGGAAGACCTGAGGTCAAATTTCCCTTCTATTTCTTTCTTTTTTTTTTAACCCTCACCTTCTATCTTGGAATCAATACTATGTATTGGCTCCAAGGCAGAAGAGTGGTCAGGGCTAGGCAATGGGGTCAAGTGACTTGACCAGGGTCACACAGCTGGGAAGTGTCTGAGGCCAGATTTGAACCCAGGACCTCCCTTCTCTAGGCCTGGCTCTCAATCCACTGAGCCACCCAGCTGCCCCCTCCCTTCTATTTCTTACTAGTTGTGTGAGCCTGGGCCAGCTCACTTCAACCTAGCCTCATTTTCTCCATCTGTAAAATAGAAATCCTCTGTTGTAATGATACCTCATGGGCTTGTTTGGATCAGGTGAGTTGCCGTGTAAGATATCTTGTCCCTTTGAAAGGTCTATACTAATATTGGCAGTTATTAAAGGATGCCCACCTGCATCCCTCCCTTTCTGTCTTAGAATTGCTCCAAAGTATTGGTTCCAAGGCAGAAGAATGGTAAGGGCTGGGCAACTGGAGTTAAGTGACTTGCCCAAGGTCACACAGCTAGGAAGTATCTGAATCCAGATTAGAACCCAGGACCTCCTGTCTTCAGGCCTGGATCTCTATCCACTGAGCCACCCATCTGCCTCTTGATGTAGTTTAAAACAATCATCCAGGTCCTGAAAAGGAGCTGGCTCCCTCTGACTGTAAACTTCAGCCTGGTGGGCTTTGTGGTTCACTAACTAAAGTCCTGGTTCTCTACTCCCTTCACCCAGGCTAATCCCCAGCCAGAGATCAGGGTGGCAGCAAAGGACCTTGGTGACCACCTGGGTATAGTCCCCTCAGGGGACTCCCTGGGGTCCCCCCAGGACAATTCAACTTTCCACTCCTAAGGTTTAGGCAGGAGCAGCCCCTCTAGATACAGGAGGTCCTGCAAGCCCATGAGGTATCAGAACCTTGACTTGGGGGTGCTCCCAGCTCTGGACTTTACCTGAAGGTCCTAGATCTGGTCCTGGCTGTGTGGGTGGAATGGGGGTGCCACTGTGGGGCCGGGAGGGGCTCCTTCCCAGACCTCTGTCTCTTTCTCTTCTAAACATCCTGAGTGCCTCACTCACAAGCTGGGACACCACCATTAAGTGCTGCAGAAAAGGAAGTTGGGAGTGGTACAGAAGAGGCCAGCCTCAAGATCTCCCTCCCTCTAAGGGATATCAGTTCCCCTTTCTTCCTACTAATCTCCCTTCTTCCATTCTCTCGTCATAGCAACTGGACAGCCAGTCTCCCAAGAGACATCTAGCATCAAGAGAATCTTCCTCCCCCAACCTTCTGACTGTATGACCCTGGGTAAGTCCCTTCTCTTCTCAAAGGCCTGAGCAACTCCCTAAGGCTATTAAGTTGCAGAGCCGGAAATCTGCAAAGGTAGGGTGAGTTTCTTTAGTCTTTTACCTATGCCAAGGGAAACACAGATCCAAACCCATATAATAACAATAACAATAATGATGGGCAATCAAGTAACACTCAGCATACACTGTGTCCTTTGAACCTCACAAAGAAATCTTTGGGAAAGGCAAGAGCTAGCTCTTGTTTTCTCCGGGTGGGGATCTCCCAGTAGGAAGCCTCCCTCCACCTAAGCAGAATGCCACCTGGGGCATAAAGACTTAAGTGACTTATCCAGGGTCTCACGGCCAGTCTCTGTGAAGGTCAGGATCCAACTCCAGGTTTCCAGGGGCTGGTTTTAGCTCCAATTTTCAGGTGAGCCACTTCAAGCTCAGAGAATGGGGAGGGGACTTGTTAAGGGGGAACCCTACTAGTAGGTGTCTGAGCTGGAATTCGAACCCAAGCCTTCTGGACTCCCAGATCCGGCACAGACAGCACATATACGCTGCTCTCTCCAGAAAGAGAGAGGGATCCAGACTTGAGCCTCCCCCCATAGCGGCTCCTTTGGGTTCGCGGGGCGTGGGCGCTGGGCAACTGGCCTAGAGGGTGTGGGGAGCCGCAGCAGCTGCGATAATTGAAACCTGTCCGCTGGCGGCTCCCGGGCGCCCCCGCTTCGGGTGCGGGGCCGCCAGCCCGCAAACCGCGGGCTCCGGGCCGACCTTACCGCCCACAGACTCGGCTCTTTCCGGGACAAGCCTGCCCCCATCCCAGAGCCACCTCCAAACCGCAATCAATGCTCCCTCCGCCGGGTAACATCCCCTTCCCCATCCCAGACCCCTCCGCCAGGGATATCCCCCTTCCTGCCCGGATCCCCCATCCCCGCTAAGTCTCCCTCCTCCCTGCAATGTCGCCCCCCCCCCCCAATCTCCACGTCCGGCCCCGGCGATGCCTCCGTGCCTCCGCCCCCCTCCCCGCACAGCCCAGAGAAGCTGTCCCTCCTTTCCTCCCTCCCCCCAGCGTCCCGGGACAGAAACGCCGGGGGCCGAACAGCTGTGCAGAGCCCGGCTGGCCCACCCTCCCCAGCCCCAGGATGATGAATGGTTGGCCGGCGTGTGTGAGTGTGTGTGTGTGTGTGTGTGTGTGTGTGCGCGCGCGCGCGTGTGTCTGGGGGGCGGGGTAGGGGTGGCGTCGGACTGAGGTCTGGTGCTAAAGACTCACTTGGGGAAATCTGGAGGAGGGGCAGGTCGGGGTGAGGGATGAGCTCAGCGTTGGACTTGGGGAGCCTGGAGTTTGGGGCTGGGGCAGGGAGAACGTGGAGGGGGGGCGCCTCCCCTCCACACTGCGAGGCGGGCTCTCTGTGGGTGTGCCGGGCCGAGGCCCCAGACCGGGAAGCCCCGGTCTCCCCACTCCCTGCTCCTTCCCTTCCCCTCCCCCATCCCCGTGGAGGGGCCAGACCGGCCGGGCGGCCCATTGCTCCTGGCTCCGAGTCAGCCCTCTGGGTCATGGAACGCACTTGATGTGAAACAGACGTGTCAACATCAGGCCCCGCATGCCAATTGGCTGGCCCATTCTTCCCGGGCCTCCCGGAGTCGCTCCCACCTAGCCGTCCCTCCCCCACCCCCAGCCTGGGGCGGCTGAGCTGTGGGGGAGGGAGGAGCAATTACCGTAATTACTGCAATTACCTTAATCACCACTTGGGCCGGAGCAGCCGCTGACAGCCAGGGTGCTCGCCAGTCTGGGGCTGCGAGAATTGTGCCCTCCCTTGCCCACCCAGGCAGGTGTCAAACCTCCGGCTCCCAGGGGCGCCTCCCCGCCCCCCAGCCTTGTGAATGCTCCATCACCCTGTTAGGGCAACTTGAGGCTCACCTAGGCAGGGGCAGGGAGTGACCTCTTTCTCCCACCCGGCCCCAGGGTGAGAGTCCGGCCCACAGCAGCCCCCCAAGCGGCGGATGCCTACATTCACCCTCCCGAAGAGGGTGCGCACTCACACTCACACACACACACACACACAGCCGGGGTACACACCAGGCACGGCACACACTCACCCGGAAGGTACACACACAAGGTATGGAAAGGGGCAAAGGGGCGCGCCTGGGTACACTCAGCCCCAGCGGGTAGGCGCTGGGCACGTGAGCACACAACGGCCACAAGCTCCCAGCCCTGCCCCCTCCCCGCCACACAGCCGGAGCCGGAGCACGCACGAGCCCCCCCAGGCCAGGCAGGCAGTTGAAGCCTGTGGGGAGCCAGCATCCTGTTTCCATGCCTGCCCTCGGGGCTTGGCTGTCAGTGGCTGGCTGCCGGCTGGGTGGGCGGAGACCGGGAGGGGGGCTCCGGCTCTCCCCCGCTGTCAGGGAGCGAGGTCGTTAGCCCCGCGCTCCAGGGGGCCGCTAATTAAAGCCCGATCCCCCGCCCCCTAAATTTCTCTGCGGCAAGAGCGGGGCGGGGGCGGGGGCGGCGGCTGCTCGGAGATCCTTGGCAGCGGGAGCGGAGGCGGTGGCGAGCACAGCGATAAGGCGCTAATAAGTTATGTTCGGGCCCCGCTCACCCCGCCGCTGGCAAGAGGAGGAAGGGAAGGGGGGAAGACGGGGGAGGGGAAGGGACGCGGGGGGGGGGGGGGGAGGCGCAGGGCTCCGCCCAGCTCGGGAAGGCAGGCCTGGGTTATTGCACGAATTTTTCACGGCCAGGGAGTGAGGGGCTCGTAATCAGATCGGGCTGCCGAGACTTCTTATTGGATTGCTGGGCATAAATTCCCAAGCCCGTCCATCTCTGGCTCCGGGAGCAGTGAGGCTGGCGGGGAGCCCAGCAGCCAACTGAGCAGAGGAAGCCGGGGCGCCCCGGGGCACCTCGGAGGGCTAGTAGGCAGAGACCTCTCCCCACCCCACCCTAGTGAAACCAGTCACCCAGTTTCTGGTCCTAGCCCCCCACCGTGGAGCTTGGGGTGGCCCCCTCCCCTTTCCTCGGACAAGGTGGTGCGGTGGAAACAGTATTGGCCCTGCAGCCAAAGGTGCTGGGTGCAAATCCTCAGATGGAAAAGAACTGGGCCTCCAAGGCTCTTTCCTGGTGGAATGTTGGACAAGTCCTGGCCTGTCCACAGCTGGATTGTCCAGAGAGGACCATACATTTTAGAGCTGGACAAGGGTCCTTGAACCCAGCGCCCCCATCATTTTACAGCTGAGGAGACTGATGCCAGAAACAGAAGCCGAGCTCAAACGGGTCTTCCTGGATTTATCCGTCCACTAAATGATCTGGCCTGGTCTGGGCAGACAAAAAGCTCCAAGATGGCTGATCCCAGAGTCTGGCCACATTTCTGGCCCCAGTCACTGTCTGTGGAGGAAGACCAGCCCCTGGACTAGATGGGGTGGGGGGAGAGGCTAGCTAGAGATGATCAAGGCCTTGGGATGGGCACAGGAAAGGGCAGGAAGACAGCTTTTGGGTCTGGGCTGTCCTATTGGCTGGCTGCTGAGGTCTGGGAAGCAGGTGAGATGTGATGGTCAGGACAGGGTTTATTTAGCACATCCCTGACATCTTCCCTACTCAGGAAACGCAAGCGGTGCCTCACAGGCAGATACTCCAAAAGGGGGTTATGGAGTCAAGCAAGCTTCCCTCTGGCTCTGCACTCCACCCCCCACCCCCACAAAGACCCAAGGCATCTGGGCAACGGGATTGAGTGGGAAGAGCACCTCTGACACTACCCATGTGGCCTTGGCCAAGTCCCTTAATCTTCCTCAGCCTCACTTTTTCCTTTGTAAAAGGAGGGGGTTGGACTAGATGGCTTTTAAGCTCCTTCTAGATCTAGTTCTGTAAACCTAGGACTGAACCTGATAGGCCTAGTCCATTGGTCTCCCCCCAAGACCCTCCTATCCTAGGGGCTAATGAGAGAACAGGTATGCCCTGGAGGGTGGGGAAAAGGCTTCTAACCAGTGATTATTCCTCAGCAAATCTTTCCCTTCCCACATATCCAGCTCTTTTGCTGTACTAGGCAGGCTGTGGGAGACAGGAGGAATAGAAGCAGCCCCTACCTTGGGGGATCCCCCAAAGAAGCCTCCTCTTCTAGATTCAGGTCTTAGAGGTGATCAAGATCAGCCTTCTCATTTTACAGATGAGCAAACTGAGGCTGAGAGAGATTAAGTGACTTGCCCAGAGTCACACAGCAGTGTCAGGAGCAGAATTTGAACCTAAAGTCTTCCAGTCCACTAATCCATCAGTTCTGCCCTAGAAGAGAAGGTGGAGAGGGGAAGGGACTGGAGTTCTTTCTCCAGGGAGGCCTGAGTTCTGGTCCTGACTTGGCCATTTGCTGTGTGACCTTGGACAAGTCCTGCTTCCTTCCCTGAGCTCTAGTGTCCTTATTTGTCTAATGGGCCATTTGGGTGTCTGGACCTCATCTGAAGGCCCCACCCATACTCCCCTGACTGACTGGCCGGAAGACCTGGGAGCTCTCCCTGGTGCTGCTTGGCCAAGCTCCAGCATCCTTCAATCCCCTGCCAGAGACCTCTCCAGGGCTTCTTCCCAGTCCTGCCTGGACCCAAGAAGGCTTCCCAGGCCCAGCAAAGTGGGAAGGAGATCCCAGGACTGTGGGAGGGAATTAGGGGCCACGAGAGGAAGGAGAAAGAAGGCTCTGCTCCAGCATCCCTGGCCTTGGGGCCCCGCCCAGCTCTAGGCCCCCCTGCTGCTGGCTGTGATGGGCCAGGTTTCTGGAGGCAGTTGTCTCCCAGGAAGGCCAGGCTGCAGAGCTCAGAGCTCCCTCACAAGCGCACTTTTAATCTCATTGACCTCTCGTTATACGACATCGCATAAATTCAGGTTTGGGGATCTTATGTTCAATCATAAATTGGGCTGGCAGACTTCCGATGAACAAGATAAAGCTGTCTCCGGTGAGGCGGTGGTTTATTTGTCTGCTCTGTGCTTGGCTGGGCCAGTGAGAGGGGGGTGGAGGAGCCGGGAAGGCTGTCCCAGGGCAGGAGCCGAGATCTGGGCCTCCAACCAGAGGCGCCCCTCTGCTGCCCTCTTTGTGGTGCTGAGAACCGTATGTGCACACACACACACCAGCTCTTTGCCTGCTCCTCTTTCTTGTCTCCTCTTCTTTCTACCTTCTCTCCTTTCTCCTTCCTTTTCTCACTCCCTTTTCCTTCCCTGCTTTATTCCTTCCTTCACTCCTTCCATTTCCCCCTTCCTGTTCTCGTTCTCTCCCTTTCTTTCTCCTTTCTCATTCATTCTTCTCCTCTCATTCCCACCATTTTCTCTTTCTTTCTTCCTGCATTTCCTTCCACTTCTCCCTTCTTTGGTTCTTTTATTCCCTTCTGAAATGATATCCCTCCTTCCTTTCTTCACTCTTCTCTTTCTCCATTCCCTCCCTTCTTTCCTCCTTCCCACTCCCTGGTTCTCCTCCCTTCCATCCCTGGAGGTCCTTGGGGAATGGGGGAAGTAGAGGAGCTTCAGGAAAATATCAGGGAGAAACCGAGAACAAGCTGAGGGAAACGTGTGTGTGTGTGTGTGTGTGTGTGTGTGTGTGTGTGTGTGTGTGTGTAACAGAACCTGTGGGCTGGTTTGGCAGATGAGCAATAAAAGGGGTGATAAAGTACTTAAGAGACTTCAGGGAATGATGCCAAGATGGCAGGGCACCCCAGACCAGAGCCATCCTCTCCCAGCCTTCCCCACAGCAATCTCCCACCCCGGCCCCAAAGGGGTTCTTCTTTCTAGATGACAGCTCCACCCCTTCTCCCTGCCAGAATGCTCTGGCCTCTGCTCACCAGGGTCCTGGGTTCTCCATGTGCCAGTGTCCCATGGCTGCAAAGGATCCAGAGGCATTCAGAGGCTGCAGTGGAGAACACAGCTGCCCTTTGCCTTGAGATATCTAGTCATTACTGCCTAAGACCCCGGGCAGCTCCCAGCATAGCCTCATGTGATCACACACTCTCACACTCACACTCTCACACTCATACCTCACACATCTCACACTCACACTCACACTCACACCTCATACATCTCACACTCACACATCTCACACTCACACATACACTCTCACACACTCACTCACACACACACACTCACACACTCACTCACACACTCTCACACATACTCACACACTCACTCACACACTCTCACACATACTCACACACTCACACATACTCACACACTCACACTCACACACACTCACACATCTCACACATTCACACTCACTCTCACACACTCACTCACACACTCACACTCTCTCACACACCTCACACTCACACACTCACTCACACACCTCACACATTCACACTCACTCTCACACACTCACTCACACACTCTCACACATACTCACACACTCACACTCACACACACTCACTCACACACCTCACATTCACACTCACTCTCACACACTCACACACACTCTCTCACACATACTCACACACCTCACACACTCACACATTCACACTCACTCACACACACACTCACACACTCACACACACTCTCACACATACTCACACACTCACACATACTCACACACACACACACTCACACACCTCACACATTCACACTCACTCTCACACACTCACTCACACACTCTCACACATACTCACACACTCACACATACTCACACACTCACACTCACACACACTCACACACCTCACACATTCACACTCACTCTCACACACTCACTCACACACATACTCACACACTCACACTCACACTCTCTCACACACCTCACACACCTCACACTCACTCACACACTCACTCACACACCTCACACATTCACACTCACTCTCACACACTCACTCACACACTCTCACACATACTCACACACTCACACTCACACACACTCACTCACACACCTCACACATTCACACTCACACTCACACACACTCTCTCACACATACTCACACACTCACACACCTCACACACTCACACATTCACACTCACTCTCACACACTCACTCTCACACATACTCACATACACTCACACACACACACTCACACACCTCACACATTCACACTCACTCTCACACACACACACACTCTCACACATACTCACACACTCACACTCACACACTCTCACACTCTCACGCCAGGGAAAGGCAAATGGAGAAAGAAAGGACAGTCCCTGAGAAACCCCACATCTCTGCCTCAGAGGCCTCATCTGGCTCTTTCTCTTTGCAAAATATACACCTTTACCACTTTGCCACCATGGTGGACCGGCCTAGCTTGCTGCCACCAGCTAGAGGCTTCCGGCTTCCTCTGCTGCCTCAGAGTGGGAGAAAAGCTGATATCCTCCTAGAGGCTATTAGCAGCAGCGGCTGCTCCCTTCCTCTCCAGCCCCAGAGCTCAGCTGCCCTGCCTTCCTGTTTGCGGTAACCGTCCCATTAGCTGGCAAAGAGGGATGGTCCATGCAGGGCAGTGAATGCACCGAGGTACCAAGGAACAACTGAGTCAGATTAAACAAGTGTGGCTGGGATCTTCTCTCTTCTCTTCCGCCCCTCTCCCCCATCCCTTCTGCTTTGGCCAACTAGACTTTCCCTTTCAGTCTGAGCTCCCCCATCCCGTCTTAGAAGCCCTTCTGCCTAAAGCTTCAGGAGCTCGCCAGCTCCCATCCTTGGCTCTTTCCCATCAGTGACTAGCCTCTCCAGGCCCTGCCCCTGGCTCCCGTCCTCCACAGGCGCACCAGAGCCTGAGCTATCCTCCCTAGGCTCAGTTTCCCTTTAGGGATGTCCAGACCAACTTCTGCCTGCTCTCTCCCACCCTAATGAACTCAGCAGCCCCCTCTCCTTGTCCCTCTCCGGTCTGTCTCCCTGCACTGTTTCCTCTCGTCTCTCTCCTTATCCATCCTGTCTCGTTTGCCCCCTGTCAGTGTCTCCGACCCCTCACAAATGGCCATTTGCAAGGACCCACATTCATATTTAATGGACCTAAGACAGAATTGGCTTTGGCTCTGCCTCCCAGACTCCGCAGACAGAGGAATCCAGAGACCTTTCCGTCAGACGTCCCTCTGGAGCCTTAGCCAGCTGGCTTCCACAACTTTCCTGGGCCTTTGTGACTGATGCCCCCTGAGTTCCTGCCCTGAGCAATCTGTCTTCGCACCATACATGGTTGCTGGGCTTCCTGTACTCTCCTTGCCAGAGAAGGAAAAGAGGAAACCAGCTAAGGTCTCCATGCCCTTAAAAGGGTCTTCTGTCTTGGAGTCATTACTGAGTCCCCGTTCCCAAACACAAGAGTAGTAAAGGCTAGACAACTGGGGTCAAATGACTTGCCTAGGATCACACAGCTAAGAAGTACCTGAGGCTACATTTGAATTCAGGACCTCTAATCTGCAGGCCTAGCTCTTAATCCACTGAGCCATCCAACTGCTCCCAAAATTAGAACCTGTGATAGTCTACTATAAGAACTGATATTTCTTTTAAATTTATTTTTACTTTTTAGACAAACATGGTTAAGTGACTTGTCCAGGTTCACACAGCTAAGACTATTTGAGGCCAGATTTGAACCTAAGATCTCCTGTCTCTAGGGCTGACTCTCAATCCATTAAGCCATCTACTTGACCCCTAAATCGAGTTTTGAAGGAATCTAGGGAAACCAAGAGGTGGAGAAGGGACAGCAGAGCAGAGCAGACATGAGGGACAGACAATGAAACTGTCTAGAGATGGGAAATGTGCCAAAGGGACTGTAGGAGGTCAGAGTAGGTAGATTGTGAGTAGAGAGATGAGAAAGTGTGAGTAGACTGAAAAGATAGGGAGGAGATAGATTATGAAGGGCTTTAGGAGTCAAATAGAGCATTTTATATTTGGCACTGGAGGCAATAGGGAGCTATTGGAATTCACTGAGTGCAGGGAGGGAGGGTAAGAAAAATTGTCTTCAAAGCCAAGTGGAAGATGGTGGGAGTGGGAAGATGTTTGAGGGAGGTAGGCAGACTACCCAGAAGGCTATTGGCACAGTCCAGTTGAGAAGCCAAGAGCCCCTAAACTGGAGTTGGAGTTATGTGAGTGGAGAGAGAGGTATATACTAAGATAGATGTCATTAGAAGCGACAAGATTTCATAGGGGATTGGGTATGACAGCTGAGGAAAAGGGAGGCGTCAAGGATGACGCCAAGGTTGTGACCCTGGGAAATGTGGAAGTCAGGAGAGCTTAGGGAGAAAGATGAGGAGTTCATCTTTGGATGTGTTGGGTTTGGGACACTCATTGGACATCCAATTCCTGATGTTCACAAGGTATTTGGAGATGTGTCACCCAGGAGACCAGATCTGGGGACAATTTGGGTAGAGATGACGGTAATTGATATCTCAATGATAATGGAGAACAGGAGAGCTGGTAGACTATGAAGCAGTAGGCCTTGGGGGATATTCCTGGTTCATGGGCATAACATTGGTCAAGAACCATCGAAGAAGACTGAGAAGGAGCAGTTGGATGACTGGAAGAACCAGGAGAAGCCCCAGAGAAGAGAGCCCATGCTATAAAGAGGGAGAAGGTGATAGTAGTGTCACAGGCTACGGAGAGAATCAGGACTGGCCTCAATCTATAATTACTATTCTTTGTCACTCAGCTGGTCCCAAATCCATGTACCTGTACTGTCATTAAGCTGCCATGTCTCCCTCTTATCCATAAACATAGCTTGGAATATTTTTTTCAAATGACTCGCTAAAATCCAGGTATGCTCTGGCTTTCATGTCTCATCTACGCTTAGTAGCCTTGAAAGATGAGATCAGATGTTCTGCCTCCTTCCTGAAGAGGAAGGGCCATCCCATCTCTCCTGGAGGAAGGCTAGGGAGGCTGGTCAAAGGGCTCTCTCTGCACTCTTCTCCTCTAGATGCTGGGCCTCTGAGAGTGATACCAGCAAAGAGGGCTGAGCTTCTCCTCTTTAGGAGCTCCTGGAGCCAATGAGGTGACCCCCATGGGTGCCGACAAGCAGGGATGCATAGCCCTGGTCCTGCTGGAGCTCAGACCTCCACATACCAGGTGGACACCGAAATCCTCTCCCCCTGCAGATTCCCATCTCTAGGGATGGGTTTTCCTGGGAAACTGGACATGAAGGATGAATCTGCTCCTCGTCTCCAGTTTCCCATGAGGCAGAGAACAACTGGAAAACATCTTAGAGCAGAGTCCTCTTGGGCATGCCCAGGTTCCCGAGACCTCTCCTACCTTGGGCCGGCTTTTCGCTCCTCCCCTGGGAGCCAACGGAACAGCTACTCCAATCAGTTGGAAAGGGGATAGAGGCAGAGAGGGTGCCATCCCTCTGCTGCTTCCTGCCACCAAGCTCTAGAGCTCCCAATAGTCTCTAGCCCCGGAGAAGCCCGTCCTTCTTGTGGCCAAAGGTCTGCATGTAGACAATGGCCACAAACGCTTTTTCCTTCTGCATCACCTTCCATCTACTCTCCCTTGTGGATACCTAATTACGGACTCGTTGTCTCCCAATTTCTTAGAGAAAAGAGACGATGTTCCTGCCTTCCTTCAGTGCCCTAGTGCCCCGTGTTTCATTAGTGTTTGTTGACTGACTATGGATCTAAGGTGAAGGGTTGGGCTGTGGTCATGATCAGAGGGGTCAGAGTCTGGCCAGGGCTAGAGGCTCATCCCTGGGTGACGATAGCCGGCCAAAGTTCTGTTCTGGGTCATTCTCTGGCTGGGGTTAGAGGTCACTGTAGAACGTGGGCTAGGGGTCAGACTGAGGCTGAGAGCAAGGGATCAGTCTATAGTTAGAGTCAGAAGGGGCATCGTGCAGTCAGGGCTATGGGTGAGTGTGTGGGCACTGGTAAGGGAGCTAGTGAGTGGAGTATATAGGAGAAAGAATTAAGTCTCTGGAAACTAAGGATCTGGGTTTTTATTGGCCAGTTGCCCTAGGCCCCAAGCCACTTTGCTGCCTGAGCCTTAGTTTCCCCACCTATAAAATGAGGGGATTGGACTAGATGGACTCTTCAAATTCTTGATCTCTGATCCCACAAGACTCTTAAGGGCCATGTTTAGGGATCAGTGGGTGGCCAAGGTTAGGAATTAGTCTATTTCCAAGATTAGGGGTCCCTGGGCAGTGAAGGCTAGGGGTTAGTGTGGAACTGAGATTAGGGGCTAGGATATGGCCAGGGCTAGGTAGCAAGCCATAACGAAGGTGGGGGGCCCCACCACAGCCATGGAGCAGAATGGTTTCCTGATGCCATGTCATCTTCATTAGCTCTAAGGACCTGCAGGCAAACCCTCCATGCTGGCATGCTAATGGGTAAGTGAAGAGAGTAATGGGAGTGACTTGTAGCCTGGAGTATACATGCAGAAGAGAATGTGTATGTACACATATATGTCTGTTGGTATGGGGGCGGGGGAGAGAGAGGCAGGAACAGAAAAGAGAGAGAAGGAGAGAGAAAGAGGAAAGAGGGAGAGAGGAGAGAAAGGGGGAGAGAGAAACAGAAGGGAGAGGGAGACAGAGAGAAAGAGAAGAAAGGGGGAGAGAGATGAGAAAGCAGGGAGAGAGAAAAACAAGAGGGGGAGAGAAAGAGGAAAGAGGGAGAGAGGAGAGAGAGAAAGGAGAGAAAGGGGGAGAGAGATGAGAAAGCAGGGAGAGAGAAACAGAATAGAGGGGGAAAGAGAAAGAGGAAAGAGGGAGAGAGGAGAGAGAGAAAGGAGAGAAAGGGGAGAGAGATGAGAAAGCAGGGAGAGAGAAACAGAAGAGAGGGGGAAAGAGAAAGAGGAAAGAGGGAGAGAGGAGAGAAAGGGGAAGAGAGAAACAGAAGGGAGAGGGAGACAGAGAGAAAGAAAGAGAAGAAAGGGGGAGAGAGATGAGAAAGCAGGGAGAGAGAAAAACAAGAGGGGGAGAGAAAGAGGAAAGAGGGAGAGAGGAGAGAGAGAAAGGAGAGAAAGGGGGAGAGAGATGAGAAAGTAAGGAGAGAGAAACAGAAGAGAGGGGGAAAGAAAGAGGAAAGAGGGAGAGAGGAGAGAGAGAAAGGAGAGAAAGGGGAGAGAGATGAGAAAGCAGGGAGAGAGAAACAGAAGAGAGGGGGAAAGAGAAAGAGGAAAGAGGGAGAGAGGAGAGAAAGGGGGAGAGAGAAACAGAAGGGAGAGGGAGACAGAGAGAAAGAAAGAGAAGAAAGGGGGAGAGAGATGAGAAAGCAGGGAGAGAGAAACAGAAGAGAGGGGGAAAGAGAAAGAGGAAAGAGGGAGAGAGGAGAGAGAGAAAGGAGAGAAAGGGGAGAGAGATGAGAAAGCAGGGAGAGAGAAACAGAAGAGAGGGGGAAAGAGAAAGAGGAAAGAGGGAGAGAGGAGAGAGAGAAAGGAGAGAAAGGGGGAGAGAGATGAGAAAGAAGGGAGAGAGAAAAACAAGAGGGGGGAGAGAAAGAGGAAAGAGGGAGAGAGAAAGGAGAGAAAGGGGGAGAGAGATGAGAAAGCAGGGAGAGAGAAACAGAAGAGAGGGGGAGAGAAAGAGGGAAAAGAGAAAGGAGAGAAAGGGAGAGAGAGAGAAACAGAAGGGAGAGGGATATGGAGAGAAAGAAAGAGAGAAGAAAGGGGGGAAGAGCTGAGAAAGCAGGGAGAGAAAAACAAGAGAGGGGGAGAGAAAGAAAGAAAAAGAGAGAGGGAAAGAAAGAGAGGAGAGGAGGAGAGAGAAGGGGGGAGATGGAGAGAGAGAAGAGGAGAGGGGAAGGGAGGAAGAAGATCCAGAGACAGAGACAGGGACAGAGAGAGATGATGATGACGATGGAGGGAGGGAGCATGGGAGAGAGGAAGGGAGAGGTATTGGGTCTGGCTTCCTCTTCCCCTGAGGCTGCCTGGCCCCAGAGCCAGGATCCCAGGAGCCTTCTCCATGCTCAAGGGGATTAGCTCCCAGGACAAGCAGCCAATTACCCAGCAGAAAGTTGCATTCAATAAAGAAAAATGGAAGGAAGTCCATAGCAACTGAGCTGTAAATGTGTGGATTTTAAGTCACCAGAAATATACCTGGCTTCTCTGTCTCTGCTAATTAAGCTCCATTCTGACACAGGCAGTGGCAGCATGGGAGACAAGCCGGAGATGAGAGCAGGCCTCAGATGCATGTCCATGGGCACGTGGCCATTTCCTATGATGTGGCATCTTCCATTCATGGACACACTGATGTATCTGTATACACACACTATGTGGTCCAATTTAGTAAGCATTGATTATGCTCCTACAGTGTGTCGGGCACTTTCTGGTGTCGGGGATCCAACCATCCTTGCCCTGAAGAAGTTTGCCTTCCACTAGGAGATTCCTCTGGGGGAGGGACAGGGAAGAGACCAGTGCAGTGTTGGTAGATAAATAGACGCAGGATAACCTGAGAAGGGGAGAGCTCTGCTACCCTGGGAAATCCGGTGAAAATCTTCATGGACCTGAGCCGAGTTAAGCCTTTTTTTAACCCTCACCTTCCATCCTGGAATCAATACTGTGTATTTGTTCCAAGGCAGAAGAACAGTAAAGACTAGACCATGGAGGTGAAGTGACTCACCCAGGGTCACACAGCTAGGAAGTATCTGAGGCCAGATTTGAATCCAGAACCCTCCTATCTCTAGGTCTGGCTCTCTATCCACTGAGCCACCTGGCTGCCCCCCAGGGAGCTAAGATTCTAAGTGGTGGAGGTCAGGTGGGGAAGGCATTCTGGGCATGGAGCACAGGGCTGGGACTGAGAATGTGCTGGATGAGGAATAGCCAGGAGCTGGAGGTGCACACCCTCCCCTCCCCTCCCCAGCCAATGATAAACTCCAATGGTTCCCTGTTGCCTGGAGGATGACACATGAGGTCCTCTGTTTAGCTTGTAAAGCCCTTCCCCACCTGACTCCAACCTCATTATCCATCACTCTCCTTCCCGGCATCCGGTCCAGCCTCCATGCCGTTCCTCGGGGGTGACACCGCAGCATCCCCCTATGCACCTTTGCCCTGACAGCCCCCGATCCCAGAGTGTGCCCCCACCTCCTCTCAGAATCCCTCGTTTGTTCCCAACTCTCCTCATGTGACATCCTTGAAATGAAGCCTTTCCCGTCTCCTCCCCCTCCCTCAACGGCTAGAGTCCCCCCAGTATTTACCTTGTGTGCGATTGTGGGTGTGGTGCTGTTTGTTGTTCGGTCCTGTCTGTGTCTGACTCTCCGGGACCCCATTTTTCTTGGCAAAATGACCCGAGTGGTTTGCCATTTCCTTCTCCAGCTCATTTGACAGAGGAAGAAACTGAGGCAAATCAATTCCTGTTTGAGGTCTTGATACTGCAGTGGGTTGCCATTTCCTTCTCCAGCTCATTTGACAGATGAGGAAACAGAGAGGGGCAGCTAGATGGCACAGTGGATAGAGCACTAGACCCGGAGTCAGGAAGACCTGAATTTCAATCTGGCTTCAGACATTTACTAGCTGTGTGACCCTGGGCAAGTCACTTAACTTCATTTGCCTCAGTTTCTTCATTTGTACACATTTATACATACATCTATACACATTTATATAGACCATGAGCTCCTTGAGGGTAGGCACTGCTTCACAATTGCCCTTGAATCCCCAGAGCCTGGCAGGGTGCCTGACACACAGTAGGTGCTTAATAATGTTTATTGGTTGGTCACACCATCACCAACTATTGAGCTCAGGACACTGCATGGTAAAGAATGAATATCTGCGGAGTTAAATGAATTGAAGTGAAGTGAACTGAAAGCCTCTCCACTGGAGGTTGGTGTAATCCAGGTCACAGGGAGATTCTCAAGACACAGATAACCTGTACAGTCTGAGAGAGCCCAAACAAAAGGAGGCATGATGGGGCGGCTCATAGGTGGCTCAGAGGATAGAGAGCCGGATCTGGAATTGGGAGGACCTGAGTTCAAATCTGCCCTCAGACATATCCTATCTGTGGGACCCTGGGCAAGTCACAGAACCCCATTTGCCTCAGTTTCCCCCCCTGTCAAATGAGCTGAAGAAGGAAATGGCAACCCACTGCAGTATCAAGACCTTAAACAAGGTCATGAAAAGTTAAACTCAATTGATTTGCCTCAGTTTCCCCCTCTGTCAAATGAGCTGGGGAAGGAAATGGCAACCCACTGCAGTATCAAGACCTCAAACAGGAATTGATTTGCCTCAGTTTCTTCCTCTGTCAAATGAGCTGGAGAAGGAAATGGCAACCCACTGCAGTATCAAGACCTCAAACAGGAATTGATTTGCCTCAGTTTCTTCCTCTGTCAAATGAGCTGGAGAAGGAAATGGCAACCTACTGCAGTGTCTCTGCCAAGAAGACCCCAAAACGGAGTCACTGAGAGTTGGCTATGACTCAAATGACTGAACAGCGGCAGCAAAGGCTTCCTGGAGGAGATGGCTCAGGAACTGAGCCCAGAAGGGAGCCTGAGATATGTGAAGAGGCGATGGGATGGGGGAGCCCTGTGGGAATGGGGTTTGGCCAGGGCAGGGGACAGTGGGACCGTCGTCTCCCTCGCTACAAACACGTTTGCCCGTTTCAGCAGTCCTTGGGCTCAGTCAGCCACTCTGGGGTCTCACTGTGGTATGGGCGGACCCCATGAAGCCCAAACCAAGCCGGAGGGGCTTTGGGTACCCTCATCCTCCTGGGGAAGCTACTGTCTGAGGCCCCTTCCCAGACTGGCCACTGGGGCCATAGAAAGTCTCGGAGGCCACCTCCTAAGTTCTGGAAGGGCTGAGATCTTCATCAACAGAGGAAGTGCATTCATATACACACTGACCAAGTCACGGATCCCAGAGGTTCTGATGTAGGATCCTGGTACTGTTTTACAGGCTGCTGGTCCTGGAGTCAGAGGCCCTGGGTTCAAATTCTGACCTTCCAGTTTGATATCTCCTATGTCACTCTTTTGGGCCTCAGTTTCCTCATTTGTAAAATGAAAAGGTTAGGCTAGATGATTTCCAAAGTCCCTTCTAGTAATTACTCTTACTTTGGTCACTTTAAGTCTCTGGCTTACTCAAACTCCCAGGTTTTCTTCATTTGTAATGAACTACTGTCTCGCTTTGCTTCCTTAGCTTATCTCCAGAGCCAAGGGATCAGATTAGAGCTGGGAAAAACCTGAAAAATTAAAAAGTGTGCAGTGTTTGGGGAGAGAGGACCTGGGTGCAAATCTAGCCTGAAAGCAAGCCATCTCCCCTTCGAGGGCCTCAGTTTCCTTATATGTAAAGAATGATGATTTTGGCTAGGTGATTTCTACGGTCCCTCCCAGCCCTGAATCTAGGACTCTATGAGAGCAAACAGAGAGTTTACTGAAGCAACTGAAAACTGATAAACTGAAACAAAGAAACCCAAAGAGTTATTACCATTATGAACTCTATTGTTAATTATGACTTTAATTATATTATGATTTATTACTAGTACTAATTAGGCTTTTGTGAGCAGGGCATAACCTAGTCTAACCACTTGATTTTACAAGCCCCAGAGGAATCGGATGACTTGCTTCAAGGTCATACAGGTAGTTAGTCCAGGATTTGAACCCTGGTCTTCTGAGTTTAGGGGGCAGGTGGTATGCAGTAGACAGAGTGTCAGGCCTGGAGTGATGAAGACCTGAATTCAAATCTTGCCTCAGACACTTACTAGCTCTGTGACCCTAGGCAAGCCACTTAACCCTGTTTGCCTTGGTTTCCCCATCTGTCAATGATCAGGAGAAGGAAATGACAAACCACTGCAGTGTCTTTGCCAAGAAAACCCCCTAATGACATCATGAAGAGTTGGATATGACTGAAATGGCTGAACAACAATCTCTGATTCTAAACTTGGCCTTCTTATACTGTTTTGGGACTGAGGCAATTGATTCTTTAAATCAAAATGTCAAACTTTTACATTTTCTCTGTTAGTCTCCAGGCCTCTTTCCCTTCTGCTTCTGGAGTTAATTAGGGGAGGGAAGTCCATGTCAAGATGTTTAGAGGTTGAGGGCAGCTTGGTAGTTCAGTGGATTGAGAGCCAGGCCTAGAAGATGGGAGGTCCTAGGTTCAAATCTTGCCTCAGACCCTTCCCAGTTGTGTGGCCCTGGGCAAGTCACTTAGCCCTGATTGCCTACCCGTTACTGCTCTTCTGCCTTGGAACTAGTACATGATTTTGATTCTAAGGTGGAAGGTATGGGTTAAAAAAAAAAAGATGTTTAGGAGTTGCTTGGGTGCCAGAGAGGATTCTTGTCTCTTCATACCCTGCTTCCTCTTTTGACTTCCTTCTCAGGGAGACAAGATATCCATCTTGCTCTCTGTTTCCAACTTCTCTCCGGCAACTCTGGAGCCAAAGACAGGAAGGGCCAAGACTCAGATTTCTCCAACAGCCAGACATGGGCTCTGGAAGAGGGGGAAGTGCCCACACCTCCCACGGGTCTGAGGGAACAAGCTATCTGGCTACACTGCCCAGCCTGACTGATCACACTATTTGTCCCACTGACCACACT
>NC_077230.1:416215300-416350300 GCF_027887165.1 Monodelphis domestica | reverse complement strand
TGCCGGCTGACAGGCTGTGTTGCGACGTCTGTTCCAGTTCTGATCTTGTGGCTGCTCCTCCGTTTGAAGAGGACTTATGGGTGATGCCTTGACGAGCACGACGTGGGTCATCGGCCTCACTCTCTCTTCCAGTCGTCCAGTGGCAGGACAAGGGTCAGGGTGACTGGCGATGGCGCAGGGGGCAGTGGGTGGCCTCAGTTTCTTTGGTGTCTGTCCCCTTCATTGGAACAAATTGCCCTCGTTCACCTCCTCTGAAGGGCGAAGCCTGTGCAAGCTTGGGGCAGACGTCCCCCGTTCTCACGGTGGCTTTGGGGCCTGTCAGTTCCCCAAATCTGCCTTGTAAACACGAATGGGCAATGCCCGGAGAGAGGGCATTGCCCCTGGCACAGGACTGGCAGGCTGAGTTCACCAGGAGGCAATGATAGGACTTGGCAGCCGGGAAAGCTGGAGTGATCTTGGGCAGCACAGTGACCAGGAGCAGAGATGGGAACGCTGCTCCCATTGCCTTTGGCCCTGACCGAGGGACTGTGGAATATCTGGTGCCCGCTCAGTTCTCAGGGCCATATTTAAGGAAGGACAACGCCTAGAGGACGGCAACCAGCCCTTGGTGAAAGACCTTGAATGTGTGCCATGTGAGGATCCCAGGGAGGACCAGGGATTTAGCCTGGAGAAGAGAAAATTCAAAGGGAGCGTGTTCACTGGCTTCAAGTATCAAAGGGCTATCACTTGGATCATCTGGGTAAGGGGCAGCTATGTGGATAGAGTGCTAGGCCTGGAGGCAGAAAGACCTAAGTTCAAATCCAGATTCAGACACTTACTAGTTGTGTGATCCTGGGCTAGTCACTTCACTCTGTTTGCCTCAGTCTCCTCCTCTGTCAAATGAGCTGGAGAAGGAAATGGCAGACCAGTCCAGCATCTCTGCCAAGAAAGCCCCAAATGGGGTCAAGAAGAGTCTGACAGCTGGTTTGCCTCAGTTTCCTCCTCTGTCAAATGAGCTGGAGAAGGAAATGGCAGACCAGTCCAGCATCTCTGCCAAGAAAGCCCCAAATGGGGTCAAGAAGAGTCTGACAGCTGGTTTGCCTCAGTTTCCTCCTCTGTCAAATGAGCTGGAGAAGGAAATGGCAGACCAGTCCAGCATCTCTGCCAAGAAAGCCCCACATGGGGTCAAGAAGAGTCTGACAGCTGGTTTGCCTCAGTTTCCTCCTCTGTCAAATGAGCTGGAGAAGGAAATAACAAACCACTCCAGTATCCATCAGATACAACTGGTTTGCCTCAGTTTCCTCCTCTGTCAAATGGGCTGGAGAAGGAAATGGCAGACCAGTCTAGCATCTCTGCCAAGAAAACCCCAAATGGGGTCAAGAAGAGTCAAGCACGACTTGAAAATGATTGAAAAATGTAGAAGAATAAAGGAAAAGGAGGGATGGGAGGGAGGCATTTTACCACCACTAAACAACATCAACAATCTGATGGCATATGCAGCATTTTGCACCCAGAGGGCCCCACCTCTGAAAAGAAAGGAGGGTGGTTTACTGTCTCATCTTGTCTGAACAACAGCATCCTTTGGAAGGAGTGTTCAGGCTCTCCGTGGCCCCAGAGGAGCAGGACAAGGAGCTCAGGGGACAGATTCTGGCTCAGTGTAAGGAAGAACATTTGAACTCTCAGAAGCTGTTGCAAAGTGGGATAATGGGCCACCTTGGGAGGTGGTGAGTCTCCCGTTGTTAAAGGTACCCAAGCAGAGGCTGGATGACCACTTTTCAGAGTGGATATAGAGAGGATTCCTGTTCAGATTCCGGTTGGCCTCAGTGGTCCCTGACCACTGACGACCTGCTACCTCGCAGATCTCTCTGGGTTGGGTGTCACATCAATTGTAGTTTCACCTTTTCCTAGGATGGGTTTCTACTTAGGTTTTGCTGGCAAGAACGATGGCTTGGAATTAGGAGAGTTGGTTTTGGATCCTGCCCCAGACACATACTAGCAGTGTGACCCTAGATCAATCACTTCCCCATCCCTCTCCTCCCAGCCTCAGTTTCCTCATCTGTAAAATGATCGACGTTGGCTGCTGCTGCTAGGGCCATCGTACTGTTGCCATCCTCAGTTCTTTTCACTCTGGGCTTTTCCCTGAGCAGAGCTTCTCCCCAGCTGGGCTTCCCTGGGGCTGGGCCCCTTCCTCACCAGTCTGAGCTTCCCCCCCCCCCCCCCAGAGCTCCAGCAGGGCTGCCAAATGAACCCACGAGCCTAGCCACGTCAGTCTAGACAGGCCAGGTCCCGCCTCTGCTCCCACACGGAATCAAGAAAGGGGGAGAGAGGGGTTGACTTCCCTTTTGAGACAGGGGCGGCAAGCCCTGACTCGGAATCTGGCGGTCCCCCTCCCTTGCTCCAGACCCGAGATGCTTCACTAATCCTTCTGGCCCAGCGGTCCTCAGGACGTCATGGGGTCCTCGTGGCTAGTCCCTCGTCAAGGGGAGGGAGAGGGCGAGGGCGGACGTGTGCGTGCCGGTCACCAAACACGACTTCCATCTCTTCCCCTCCCTTCCTCCTTCTCTGTCCCTGTTGTTCGCTCATGAACCTTTGGGGTTTTCTTGGCAGACATACTGGAATGGCCTGCCATTTCCTCCTCCAGCTCATTTTACAGATAGGGAAACTGAGGCCAGCAGGGTTAAAGGACTTGCCCAGGGTCACACTGCTGGTAAGCAGCTGCCCCTTCTGTGGCTCTCCCTGTCCCTCTCTTTGTCCCATCTCTTCCTCCCTCCCTGTCCCTATCTCCATCTCTGTGGGTGGGTTGGGGCGAGGAGGTGCACATGCCTTGTCTAGACAGGAGGAAACATTGCTTTCTCCTCCATGTGAGGGTGAGCAGGACTCGGTGTACCCGAGATTTCCTGCCGGGATGAACCTTGGAGATCACTCAGGCCAAACCTCTCATCTTAAAGGCAAAAGTGCAGGGAAAAATGACCCGCTCAAGGTCACCTGGCTACCAAGTGCGTTCAGGCTCCCTGGATGGAGAGCCAGGAGGGATCCAGAGGGGGTAGGTGACTTATCCAAGATCATCTGGACAGCAAGCAGTGAAGCCAGAGAAGCCAGAAACCCTCCCCAAGTTCCTATTTCAAATTCAGGGCCATATTCACTGGACTAAGCACAACTATGCATGCGTGTACCATGTGTGTTTGCATGTGTGTCTATGTGCACACAGCACATGTAATCAGGAGCCTGCACCTGGTTGGGGGTGCCATTCACGTGTGTGTGTGTGTGTGTGTGTGTGTGTGTGAAGTTGTGCCTGTCTCCGTTGTGTTCCTTCATTTCAGCTCTCCAACCCAGGCCCTCAGTGGCTAGCCCTGGCTGGAATTCCTCCGTACAGCACCTCTGCCCGGTGGTCATCCTCCAAAGAGGAGGATCCACTACTTCCCAGGGCAGCCCATCACCCTTATGGACAGCTCCGGGTTAGGACCAGCCCCTTCCATAGCACAATGAATAAACAGAGCACTGGAATTGGGAGGTCCTGGGTTCAAATCTGGCCTCAGACACTTTCTAGCTGTGTGACCCTGGGGGAGTCACCTAACTCTGACTGCCTAGCCCTTACTGCTCTTCTGTCTTGGAACTATACTTAATATCACTTCTAAGATGGAAAACGAGGGCTTAAAACACGCACAAACACACACACATACACACACAGAGTTCAACTTCCTTCTACTCGGTAGGCACAGCACTGGGCTCTGCTGGGGACACAGGTAGGTGACCCCATGGGTGGGGCATTGGGCTGGAATCAGGAAGCCCTGGGTTCAAATCTAGCCCCAGCCATTCATCAGCTGTGTGACCCTGGGGAGGCACAACTTCTCTCGGTCTGCCTCAGTTTCCTCATCTGTAAAAGGAGGCAATGAAGAGCACCTGGCTCCTGGGATTGTTGTAAATGACTTTGCAGACCCAAAAGGGCTATATAAATGCCAGGGGTTGCCATCGAGTCCCTGCCATGGGAGGATAGGATGGAGACCAGTCAAAGCAGCCTGTTCAGAGCCACAAGGAGAGCTCGTACTGGAGGGAAGAGATCAGGGAAGGCTTCATAGATGAGGTGGCCCCAGCTGGTCCTTGAAAGAAGGGAAGGAATTCAAGGGAGGGGGCAGTGCCAGGCGAGGGATGGGGCATGGCCTGAGTGAGGGGAGGCAGAAAAGTGAGGTAAGTGGCTCAGCAGTGAATACAGAGGGACCTATTTTTGTAAGCCGCAGGGTCTGTCTCAGAACTAACCCTAAGACAGACGGGCCATGAAGGCTAGGTAACTAGAGTTAAGTGACTCGTCCAGGATCACACAGCTAGGAAGTAGCTAAGGTCACATTCGAACCCAGGTCCTTCTGACTCCAGGCCTGGCCCTCTGTCCTCTCACTATGCTACCCAGCTGCCCCCAGAAGGGCAGAGGAGAGGCTGCAGAGGTCCTTGAATGCCGGGAGTAGGCACTTCTCTGAGCTTCCTCTTCCTCCTTCTCCCAGGTGCCTGGAAGGGATGCTAGAGCCGGTCCAGTCCGAGCGAGCCCCCGCTGGGAAGTGCCTGCCTTTCCTGCTCTCGCCCACTTGTCTCCCTAAGAGCTCTGTTCTGTGGCATCCAGGGAGCACTGCCGGGCCGATGCTAGGCACAGGAAGCAGGCGGCCCCGTCCCGGGCCGCTCCCTCCCCCTCCCGGGCCGCCCCCTCCCGGGCCGCCCCCTCCCCCTCCCGGGCCGCCCCCCCCCCCCCCCCCCTTCTCCCGCTTGCCGGCTCTGGCTGCCTGGCTGTGCCGCTTCCAGCCCGGCTGCCCCTCTCTGTTCCTCTCCATGTCCCTCCCTCTCCCCGGCGGACTCTCTCCTTGTTTCAGGCTCCACCTCACCCCGTCCTCTGGTCTGCCTCGGCCTCCCCGGGATCTGCTCCCGCGTGCCTAGCGCCAGGGGCGGGGCGGAGAGGAGCTCCGCGGAGGACGGAGGGGTGCGGGGTCTGGCCGGGCCCTTCGGGGATTCCTCAGGTCACCGTCTGCCCCTCCGCGGCCGCCGCCGCCACCGCTGCCGCCGCCAGGCCGGCCCCCGCCGAGCAGAGCCGCGGCTCTCCCCGGGTTATTTATTACCTCTCTCCCCCGGCGGCAGCGCGGCGGCTCCCGGGCCTCTGCCAGCCAGCCGCGGAGCTCGGGGCCCCCAGCGAGGGGGACCTCGAGCAGCGACCGACGGCTGAATGGGGAGCCTGGGAGCTGGCCAGGACGGGGACCTCGAGGGGGCCCAGGGCTCCTCCCATCCCCCCTCGGGCACCCAGCTTCCTCTGCTGGGGGGCACAAGTGGACCTAGCTTGGCCGGAGGAGCAAGAGAGGGGGTGAGCTCCCCATCACCAGGGGGCTGTTTAAGGGCACTGGGCACATCCCAGAGGGGAGTCCTGAGGAGCTAGGGAACCCCTGGGATGCCAGGCCTCCTGGGTCCCTTCCAACCCTGGCAATCTTTGTGGGTGCCCCTCTGTGGCTGTTTGGTGAGGTGTGCACCTGTCCACGCTCCCCTGGGTGGTGCCCAGAGGATGGCATCTCTGGGCTCAGGGACACCGCCTGGAGCCTTGGGTGCCATGAATCCCTGCTGGCCACCGTGGGCTCCTTCCTGGCTCTCCACTTGGCACAGGGCTGGGCACACGGAGCCCTCAGGAAAGGAGTAAAGAAAAGCCTCGGGCACCCCTGGGCCGGGCAGGCCTGGTACCCTGCCCTGGAGAGCTGCAGGGCTGCTGGGGTCCGCCCGGGGAGGGGCTGGGGCTTGTGCTGAGGAGAGCCGGCCTTGGAGGGCTTCCATCATGCTCCTGGCTTGTAAAGGAGCAGGATGGAGGGATCGGTCAGGGGCCTCTTCTGTGCAGCTCAGGCCCGGCTCGGCCTGTCCGAGTGGCCACAGACCAAGCAGGGCTGGCCAGGCCGGGATAGGGCAGCAGAGACGGTCACGCTGGGGACAGCCAGAGGGCGACCGGCGCTGGGGGTGGCCGAAGCAAAGCCAGTTACAGCAGTCCATGAAGCTGGGATGGACAGACAGAAAGACACGAGGACAGGGCCGGACAGGGCCAGAGGCAAATAAGGGCACAGCAGAGAGCGCCCCGAGAGAGCAGGGAGGGCCAGAGGAGGCCACACAGGGGAGGCTCACAGCAGGCGGGAATAAAGAAAGATGGAGGGAGTAGAAGGGGGCCTGGCAGGAAGTAAAGTAGAAGAAGGAAAGGAAGGAAATAAACATGTAGTAAGGACACAGGATGCTCTAGCCAGCCAGGTGGCTCAGTGGCAGGGGGCTAAGCTTGGAATTAAGATCTGCGCTCTAATCTAGCCTCGGACCCTTATTCTCTGGGTGATCCTGGGCAAGTCACTTAATCCTGTTGGCCTCAGTTTCCTCACTGTCGAATGAGCGGAAGTAGGAAATGGCAAACCATTTCCAGGATCTCTGCCAAGAAAACCCCAAACGGGTTCATGGGGCATAAGAGACGGCCGAAACAAGCAGGCCAAAAAATGTGCTGAGCGCTTTTACAAATGCATCTCGATAATGGGAGGTTTATGCTATTATTCTCCCCATTGTACGGATGAGGGCACTGAGGCTACAGGACTCATTGAACGCAGGTCTTCTTCCTGACTCCAGGCCCACTGGGCCACCTGGCATCCTGAGTGAACTCTGACGGATCAGCAAACATTTAGGAAGGGACGATTCCATGCCAGGGATTCATATGCAAAGGATGAAGATAAGGAGACCAGAGCGGAGACACAGAGCTGGGGGCCTCGGGGGAGCAGCAGGGACGGGCAGAACAGAGACAGAGAAGGGACAGACTGTGCCATCATACACAGCGGCCGAGCTGGAGATAAGAGGGATGGCTAGGCCAGGGATTGGTGGAACTGGATGGTCAGAGTGGGGCCTGGTGGGAGATGGACCAAGGATGGTGGCACCAGGATGAGACGGGAGTGGCGCATGGGTGCCGACGGAGCGGGGAGAGCAAGGGTGAGAAAAGGAGGCACCAGCCCATCGGAGCAGACAAAGGGACACAGAGGGAGGCCGAGGAAGACCTGGAGAAGGCCAGGAAGGCACTGTGACCCAGTGGACCCAGAGGCAGGTTCAGATCCTGTCAGAGTCCATTCCATTGTCTTCCCTGGGCTTCAGGTTCCTCATCTGTAAAAGAGAGAGGTCCTCGGTCCTCTTCCCACTCCTAGATTTCCCAGAAGTCTGTACAAGCAGGAAAGCAGAAGGCCAGAATCGGACCCAAGTCCTCTGGCACCAGCTGGCTCCAGGAGGGTCTGCTTTGCCTCTAAGAGGATGGGGGTAAGGGTGGGGTGCCGAGAGCCTCAAGGACCTGGTCTGACCCTCCTCTGCTCATCAGCCCAGGGATGACGGGGAACTCTCTACTGCCTGCTTCCATCCAGGGCAGGACACAGCTGAGGGCTGAGTCACCGAGAGAGGCCCATTCAAGGGGAGAGATCCAGAGGCAGGCGGTCACCAGGGGTGGCTGCTGGGGTCACCGGGGTCACGAGGTGGGGCAGAGGCACGGCGGAGGTCATGGAGGTCCCTGCGGTTACATGGCAACAGGGCTGGGGTCACGTCTCACTTCCCAAGGGCCTTTGCTGTTCCCTTCAGCTGAAGAGTTTCAACTTGGGCAGAATGGTCTTGGGGCTGACCTGGCCCAGAACTTTACTTTCATGGCTGAGAACCTTGAGAACCCGGAGTTGTCACTGGTGGGGTTTGGTTTTAATTTCCCTCATAGTAAAAGTAACTTTGCTATCAAAGGGCTTCAGTCTGACCCTCTGTTCTGACCTATGACTGTGGGCAAGTCTTAATCCCTTCAGGCCTCGGTTTCCTTCCCTGTAAAATGAAGGGGTTGAGTGAGAGGGCCTCTAAGGTTCCTTCTAGCTTTGTCTCTGTTTCCTCATCTGGGGACTTAATAGTGATGAACTCTAGTAACCTTAAAAGGCTATGTGGGAAGGGGAAGGTATGTGGCTCAGTGGATGGAGAGCCAAGCCTAGAGATGGGAGGTCCTGGGTTCAAATCTGTCCTCAGATACTTCCCAGCTATATGACCCTGGACAAGTCACTTGACCCCCATTGCCTATCTCTGACAGCTCTTCTGCTTTGGAGCCAATACACAGAGTTGATCGTGACTCAGTGGATTGAAAGTCCGACCCAGAGATGGAGGTCCTGGGTTCAAATGTGGCCTCAGACACTTCCCAGCTGTATGACCCTGGACACTTAATTCCCATTACCTAGCCCTCACCACTCTTCTGCCTTGGAACCCTTGCACAGTATTAATTCGAAGGCGGAAGGTAGGGGCTAAAAAAATAAAAAGGCTTGGAGTCGGGGAGAAAGAATAAGTTCCATTCACGTTCCCCTCCCAAAGTGGGAGCTGGGGAGGCTGGGAAGGGGATGACAGACTTTCAACATACATTCATTCCCCATCCCCTGGGACAACTCCAAGCTGATCTGTGACAGAGTGAATGAGGAGACAAGCATCCTCCCCTCTCCCTGCATTCCCCTCCCCTCTCTGACTTACTCTTGAAGCCAAAGTGGACCAACAGCCCTTCCAGGCTGGACCCAGAAAGTTACACGTCTGCTCTTTTATTGGTCCATTCATTCATTAATTCTCTGAACTCCTATTATAGGCCCATTTCCTCATCTGGGTAAGATAAGGGGGGTAAATGGGAGTGAGGAGAGGAAAGAGAAAGAGAGAGAAAAATGAAAGAGGGAAAGAGAAAGAGGTGAGGGGGAAGCTAGGGAGCAATGTGGCTAGAACACCAGGCCTGAAGTTAGGAGGACCTAGGTTCAAATCTGTCCTCAGTCATTTCTGAAGCTGTGTGACCTTGGGCAAGTCACTTAACTCCATTCGTGTAGCCCTTCCTCCTCTTGTGTTTCAGAAGTGATACTAAAACAGTAAGGAGAGAGAGAGAGAGAGACAGAGACAGAGACAGAGAGAGAGAGAGAGACAGAGAGACAGAGACAGAGAGACAGAGACAGAGACAGACAGAGACAGAGACAGACAGACAGAGAGAGAGAGAGACACACACACAGAGACAGAGACAGAGACAGACAGAGAGAGAGAAAGAGAGGGGGGGGGGGAGTTAACCTATGAGAGTCAAGGTTGCGATAGCTGGAGGGAGAGAGAAGGACGATGGCCAGCAAAGTGAGGAGGGAGGTGGTTATCTCAATGAAATCATCGGGTCAGTCCCTTGCATCTTTGGAACCTCATTGGCAAGCTGGGAGAAGGAAAAGAGCAACCAGGCTGCCAAGGGGGAGCGAGGGAAGGACCAAACATTGATCAAGCCCCTACTATGCGCCAGGTACTGTGCGACAAGCTTTACAAATACCCAACAACCCTTCCAGCCAGTTGCTACTATTTTACAGAAATGACCTTTGAGGAAACTGGGGCAAACAGAGGTTAGGTGACTGGCCCTGGGTCACACCGCTAGGAAGGATCAGAGCCTTCACGATCATGCCAGAGGGCCACACTAAGGCCTGGAGAAGACGGGTTGGGAGGAGAGGAAACGCCATGATGGCTGCCCTGCAGTGTTGGAGGAAGGATTACTTATTCTGCTGGGCCTCAGAGGACAGAGCCAGGAACAATGGAGGCAAGCTACAGATTCAGGCTTGAAGTCTGAGAGCTCTCTGCAAGATCGCAGGGGACTCCCTGGAGGAGGGGGCCCAGCCAGGGAGCACTCGTTCAGGTGTGGCCAGCCCCAAGGCCCCTTCTGGGAGACCAAAATCTCTGCTGGCATGGGGCAGGGCGGCCATCGATAAGAGGTCAGCCATGGGGTCTCCCAGGGGTGGGGCACTGCGGCTGAGCTCTGAAGGGAGCCGGGGTGCATTCCAGGCTTGGCGCAGACAGCTTGTGCAAACACCGGGGATGAGGGATGGAATGTCCTGTCCAGGGGACAGCCAGAAGGCCAGTTTGGATGGAACGGAGAGTTCCCGAAAGAGAGCAATGTCTAATCAGCTTGGGAGGCTTGGCTGGAACCAGCTGGCGAGGGCCGCGTCTGAATGCTAAGCAGAGATCGGGGGGCTCTTCTCCCTTGGGTGCCCGGGGCCCCGGGGCCAGTGGGCTAAGGAGCCCCTTCTCAGAACTCTGGTCTTAAATGCAGAGAAAAACAAATCCAGGAGATGGAAAAGAAACGGCTTCCCTTCAGAGAAAGGTCCAGTGAGCTGCTTCCTCTGCCCAAGCTCACAGACCCCCCAGGGGCAAGAAGCTTGTCCCAGAGGGCACAGGAAACCGTTGGGGAGCCTCGATGGCAGACAAGTTTGGAGAGGCAGCTTCTAGAAGAGAACCCAGGGGTCCGGGCTCCCAGGCCGCTTTCACTCCCCCTGACTACTGCTGCCTCTCCCACCTCCCTTCCCCATCTATGTAGCCTTTGGGGCTTGGGGTCAGGGAAGAACTAGGTTCAAATCCCACCTCTCAATCGAGCAGCATTTATTAAACACCTAGTGCTTGACTACTATTTAGCTGCTCTGGCTCTACCCAGAGGCTCCTGCCCTCAAGGAGCTTCCAGCCTAATGGGGGACGGGCACCACATGCAAACAAAAATATTCAGAGCAAACTGTATATGAGATCAGTAGGAAATCCTTGCCCATTGGAGGGAGGGCCCCGGAATGAAAAAGGGGTTAGGGAAGACTTCCTGTAGGAGGTGGGATTTTAGTCGGGACTGGCAGGGAGCCAGGAAGGTGCAGGAGGGAGAGTGTTCCAGGATGCTGGCTGGGCGATCACGGGCAAATCACTTCATCTCAATGGGTCTCAGTTTCCTTAGCTGAAAATTAGGGAGAATACCTCCTGCCAGTCGATGAACTTGAATGAAGTACCTGCTAAGTTGGAGGCACTGGGCTAGACAGAAAGGAAGGCAAAAGGGGCTCTGCCCTCAAGGAGCTCCCTGTCTAAGCCGGACACCAGGAGGGAGTCTGCGGGGCTCCCTAGCATCCCCAGGCTCTGCTTGGTGGCCACAACCCTACCGAAAAATTCAGCCTGTCTCCATTTGCAGCGTTCTCCGGGGGTGTCGGGACACTCAAGCCAGATGTGGGATGGGAATCCCTTTGCAAACTCGGAAATGCCCCCTACGTGACAGCTCCAAGGATGTCATTATTGTCGATTTCAGGGCTGCCCAAGGCAGCTCTGGCTCTGGATTGCAGGCTGTGCCCTTGTTTGGGTGGTTGGTTCTTGGGATCTAGCCGGGCCCCAAACTTGCCATCCCACCCTCAGAAAGGGATTCTGGGAGCCTCGTGATGAATTCTGACTCTCCTAATCTCCTGCCCCCCCCCACTATCACCTCTGGCCTCTGACTTTTTCAGCTTGGTCACCGCCGACCCCCCAGTTTCTGTTCCACCATCCCCTCCGGTCTCGGGCTGAATTCAAGTGCATCTGGCCCCGGTTTCCTTGGATTTGGGCCAGGAGTACCCTACGTCCATCCTGGAGAGCTCAGGGACACATGCAGAGGGAGGTGAAGCCCCAGGGTGGCCGAGGGACGAGGGCTTGGGCGTGGAAGGGGACACAATCCACCTTTCCTGGTGCCTTGGCCTCGTTCCCCACCTCTGGGGAGGACTTCAGGTCTCCTTGTCTGAATCTGTTCCCAGGCCAGAGCTGGAACCAGGAAGAGGCAAGCTAGCCAGGTTCCCAGGCCACAGTGCCAAGGAGGGGGCAGCAAAGGACACGTGGCAATGTGACTTTTTATAAATGTCCTTGCTCTGAATGCCAGGAAACTCCTCTCTCCATAGCCCACAGGTCTCTTTTGTCCTGGCCAGAGAGAAACCTTTAAAGATTCGGGAGGGGGCTCGGCAGCAGCACTTGGGCAGAAACCCTTTGGGAGAGCCCAGGAGAAAGCCTCGTGGTTAGGTTAGATCCTGGGCAGTCAGGAGAATGTCAGCTCCCACAGGTGCTTAATAAACACTTCTCTGTGTTGCTGTCATGGATTTGAAGAGAGAGCTGAGGGTGTAGGTGGAGAGAAAGTGACTTGGCATCAGGAGGACCTAAGGACAAATCTGTGGTCTCAGGCAAAACACTTTACTGCCGTCTGCCTCAGTTTCCTCATCCATAAAATAAGAATCATAATAGCACTCAGCTCGCAAGGTTGTAACGAGACCTAATGAGACCTGTGAAGCTCCTTCCACACTTCCAGCCCTCAATAATGAAGTTGAGTAACTTGGGCGTTTCACTCTGGGCCGCAGTTTAGTCTGTGAGGTGGGTCTTGGGCACCAAGGAATTATGGATGGAAGGATCTGGCAGCAGCCCCCTCAGGGACAGAAATCCCTCCCTCAGATTTTTGGCCTCAGGATTTCTTTCTTTTGGGGTAACTTTTACCTTCTGTCTTAGTATAAATTCTAAAGGCAGAAGGTCGTCCAGGCTAGGTAATCCAGGTTAAGTGACTTGCCCAGGGTCACACAGCTAGGAAGAGCCTGCGGTCAAGTTTGAACCCAGGACCTCCTGATTCCAGATTTGTCACCTCATCCACTGCACTACCTAGCAGCCTCTCAGGATTTCTCCTGTCACTGGGCACAAGTTAGGACTAGGCTCTGGATCCCTATTTGGCTATTGAGACTCCACCAGCGCAAGGAGCTCCCTCTCCTCCACAGCCTCCGAGTCTAGGACAGCTATTTCCCCCAGATCGATGCCCTTCCTTCCCACGTCTGAGCTTCTGGTGAGAGCTCCATCATCTCTCCAGGCACCCAGGCCAGAAGCCTCAGTTCTCTTCAGCTCTTCATGCTGCAGCTGCCAAGTCCTGGGGCTTTTACACGACAACATCTGGAACAGCTGGTTCCCTTTTCAAAGCCACCACCCTAGCTAGCTCCCGCCTTTATCAACCTCTCTAGAGGACTAAGGCCTTGCTGCCTAATCCTGCTCCCTTTGTTCATCCATCCCAGAACTGCGGAAACAAGTCTTCCTCAGGCAAAGGTCTGTCATTTAACTTTCTATGGCTCCCAATTGCCTCTGGGATAAAATACACCTTCCTCAGCCAGGCCCTTCACAATCTAGCTCCAACCTCCTTTTTCAGCCTTCTTTCCCAGCCTTTATCTTCCTATTCTCTATGTTCTAGCCAAACTTGACTCGGACCCATTCCCCAAATTCAACATGCTATCTCCCACCTCCACACTTTTGCACAGGTCCTTCCCGATACCTAGAATGCACCACCCCATCCAATTGTGCCTGATGAATCCCTTATTTTTCTTCAAGGCCCAGTTCAGGTGCCTTTTTTAAATAGTCCCTCATCCCCACGACCTCCTGGAGTACCTCAGGTCCCTCCGATTTTATAGTGTTCTGACTTGTGGGCTTCACTACCTGCCCAATGACTGTGGTCACACTCAGCTCTGGTTGACTAGAACAGTGTGTGTGTTGGGGGAAGGGAGGTGTGTGTGGCCCCTGATCTCCTCTACAGGCCTTTGGGGGGCTGAGGGGACAGTACCAAGGCACTAGGCAGGGGCAGCCTGCCTTGGCCCCTTTGGCAGTCAAACGAGGGGCGCTGGGCAGCCTTCAACCTTGGCCCAGCCCGGGCTACCATGGTCCTGTGGCATCTCCCGCTCAGTGCCTTTCCAGTGCGCTCCAGCCTTCCGTAAACCTGGGGATACAAAGGCAAAAGCAGGTCTCCACCCCCAGGATGGCCCCTCCCAGGCACTCGGTTATTTCCAGCCCCCCTTTCTGGTTTGCCCCCAGTCCTGCCCAAATTGCCCAGCTTGGCACACCAACCACTGCTGGCTTTGGCCTCTTGAGGAAACACAAATTCATGGGGCCTCACCCTCCACCCCCCACCTTATACCCCTTAACCAGCCTCTCTGTCTGTCTGTCTGTCTCTTCCTCTCTGTCTCTGTGTGTCTCTCTGTCTCTGTCTGTCTGTCTCTTCCTCTCTGTCGGTCTGTCTGTCTCCCCAGCGCCCACACCTGGCCGATCCCCACGTGGAAGGCCGCGGGTGACTGTCCCCACGGACCAGCAATTAGGGTCCCTAATGGGGCCCTGTGCGAGAGAGCTGCGGCAGCTGTGGCTGTGCTCACACGCTGCGTCTTGCCCGCATCCGTTCTCCTGGACTTGTCCCTTCCTCCCAGAGGAATTCGAGGCCGGACGGCCCTGGCTCCCAGCCGCTTGCGGGGGGGGGGGGGGGGTGTGGGGGGGGTGAGGGCCCAGGTCGGCCGTCGCGCACCCCCCGCTAGAGTTGGCGCTCGCCAGCCGCGCGGGGGCCGTTTAAATGGGCCAACTTGGAAGAGCCGTGGCGGCGGCTGTGGCGGCGGCGACTGGGGCCCCGAGTCTCCCAACTCCCAGTGATCCGGCGCGTGTGTGTGTACACGCGTGTGTTGGGGGGGGGGAGCGGTGTGTGTGCCGGGCGGGGGCTGAAGGGTGGAAGATGCGAGAAGCCGGGGCCGGCCAAGCCAGGCCAGCGTGAATGGCCGCTACTCAGGCTCGGACCCGAGTGCGGAGTGAGGGGGCCCTAGGCCGGGGGCAGGAGCTGCTGGGCTCGGGCGGTCGATCGTGAATCAATAAGTATTTCCAAGCGGCACCATGTGGCGGGCTGCAAAGCCCGCGTCAGGATGTCAGGACTCGGGCCAGAGAGTCGGCCCCGCGAGAGGCACCGCAGCGGCGGCGGTAGGGGCGCCAACAGCAGCGGCGGCGGCCGTGGCGGCGGTGGCGCCGGCCCCGGGGGCTTCGGCGCACTAGCTCCCAGGGCGCGGGCGCGCGGCTGGGGCAGCAGCCGGCTGCCGGCGGGCGCCTCCCGCCGCCGCCGCCGCCACAGCCGCCGCCGCCACTGCCGCCCCCCGCCCCCGCCCTTGCCCCCGCCCCCGCCCCTGGAGTGCCCGAGGGGCCGCCGGCTCGCAGCAGCCCAACTCCAGCCGGAGCTCCGAGGAACAGCAGCAGCAGCAGCGGCGGCGGCGGCGGCGGCAGTAGCAGCAGCAGCAGAATCAGAGGAGGGAGGAGGAGGAGGAGGAGGAGGAGGAGGAGGAGGAGGAGGAGGAGAAGGAGGAGGAAGAGGAGGAGGAGGAGGAGGAGGAGGAGGAGGAGAAGGAGGAGGAAGAGGAGGAAGAGGAGGAGGAGGAGGAGGAGGAGGAGGAGGCGGCGGTGGCGGCGGCGGCAGCAGAGGCAGACAAGTTGCTCTCTCTCAGCCCCGGGCTGTGCCCGGGTGCAGCCTCGGCACCATGCCGGCCGTCAAAAAGGAGCTCTCGGCCAGGGAGGAGATGGCCCTGGCTGCCTTCAACCAGCCCCTGGACGCGCTGCCCGACTACCTGGCGCCGCTGGCTGCCGCCGCCGCCATCCCCATCCCGGTGCCCGTGCCTCTGACCGGCCCCCCCCGGCGGGGCTACGAGCCTCTCTTTGCGCCCCCCCCGCCGCCGCCGCCGCCCCCGCCTCCCCCGCCCCCGCCGCCCCACCTCCACCTCCACCCCCCGCGCGCCTACCTGAGCCTGCCCCGGGCGCACCGGCCGCTGCCGCTGCCCCCAGACGAGCTGGCTCTGGAGCGCTTCTCGGCGGCACCCGACTTCCAGCCCTTCCTGGACCACGGCGAGCCGTGCATCGAGGTGGAGTGTGGCGACAACCGCGCACTGCTCTACGTGCACAAGTTGTGCCAGGGCAGCAAGGGCCCCTCCATCCGCTACCGCGGAGAGTGGCTCACTCCCAACGAGTTCCAGTTCGTCAGCGGCCGCGAGACGGCCAAGGACTGGAAGCGGAGCATCCGCCACAAAGGTACGGTCCCGCGCTGGAACCCTGCCGAGCGCACCGGGCTCCCCTCTGCCATCTCTCCTGCCCAGTCTAATGGGGGCGCCCTGACCGAGGCCCGGCGGCGGCCCCGAAGCCCAGCCTGCCCCCAAGGGGGCGCTGCCGGACCCCACCCCAGCCTTGGGTTACACCCTCCTTTCTCCACCCCCTCTCCCCACCCCGAGACATGCCCATCTCCCATCTACATTCACACAACCCGTGCCTGCCAGGCATCGGGGTGGGCCGAGGGCGAAGGATGCAGGCGGAAGGACAGACTGCTCTCCCTGTCTCCGAGGTTCCCTTCTCTACCCCGTTAGCCACCCCCGCCCCCGCCCCTCCTAAACTTTGGGAGAACTCTGGGCTCGGCTGGCAGAGGAGGGGAGCAGTGAGGGCTGCGGACCATCGCGCCAGCCTCAGCTCCCAGCTTCTGGAGGGAAAGGATGGCCAGGGGATGCGGGGCGGGAGGGGGGGGGGGCGCTTTAGTGCTTGTAGGCCTGGGGCTGGGCCAGTGCCAGTGGGGGTGTCCAGGACTGGAAGTGTGTCTGTGTGTGTGCGAGTGCGTGCGTGCGCTTCAGGGTGAGTGAGGCTCCCTGTGGGGGTCTGCGCGCCGGGGAGTGACTCGGTGGACGTGTTTGTAGACAGCCTGGCCGTTGGTTTGTTTGTTTCTCTGTGGATGAGGCCGTGCGCGCTTATGCGTGTGCGCCTCTGTGTGTGTGTGTGTGTGTGAGCGAGCGCGCGCTGCGGGGAGGGGACAGGCGGCAGCAGCTGGGAGAGCGGGGCGGGGGGGGGGGGGGAACGGGGGGGGGGCGGCGGCTTGTGAGAGCTGAGAGCGCGCGGGGTTTCCCGGAGCATAGTGTGGGCGGCCAGAACCGGAGCCGGATCGGGGAGCGGCAGCTGAGGCAGTCTGGGGAGCCGGCCAGGGTGCGCCGACTTGGGGGGCCCAGGGAGGCCGGCCTCCATCTACCCGACCCAGTGAGTGCGGGCTCTAAGGGTCGAGGGAGGCTGAGTTAGAAAGTTGCAGGGGGGGGTGCTGCCGGCTTGGCTTGGTAGGGGGAGACGCCATCCTGCAAGATGGGGAAGGGGGTGCCTTTCGGGACTAGAGCCGGGGGATGGGGAGCAGAGGCGGCCCCCCCTCTTTAGCCCCCTCTGAGAAGCGGGAGAGGGCGGCCCCCGGCGGGCGGCGCGGAGGCGGAGGCGGAGGCGGTGGAGGAGCCGGCGGGGCGCTGGGGGCGGCAGGCTTGACAGCTCATTAGCTAAGCAGGCAGGAGGGGCAGCCCCGGGCAGGAGCCCGCAGGGGCCGGGGCGGGGGCGGGAGCCGCTTCGCTGCAGAGCTCTTCCACCTCCTGGCAGCCTAGCTGCCCGCGGGCTGGCCTCCTGGGTTCCCCCGGGAAGCCCCGCTGGGAGGCGGCTGTGCGTTGGGGATTGGAGGCTGGCGGGCGGGTGCGCTGTGGGCTTACGTTTCAGCTGTCTCCGGCCGGGCTGCGGAGCGGCTGGGGCCAGCCGGGACTAGGGCGGGGCGGGGCGGCCCGGGAGGGCGGGGCGGGGGTCGGCACCGCACCAGCCCTGGGGCTCGGGGCCAAGAGGCAGGGGCGGGGGCGAGGCCGGGCCGCCTCATTCTAGCCCGAAAGTTGGCCTGGGTGCGCGGGAGGGTCTGTGTCTCTGGGTGCTGGGTCCCTCCGCATGGGGCGGGGGGATGTGTGGGTGCTGGGGATTGGCTCGGCGGGCTGCGAGCCTAGAATGCAAGTGTGTGTGCGTGTGTGTGTGGTCTGTGCCAGGCGCAGGAGGTCTGAGCGCAGCCTTTCCATCTTGTGGGGCTGGCCGAGCCTGTGTGGTCCGTGCCCGCTGCTGGGCGGGGGTGCATCTGGGCACGTTCTCACCTCCTCTGGGGTGTGCCCGGCTCCGTGTGTGTGTGTGTGTGTGTGTGTGTGCACATCTGGGCCCGCTTGGAGCTTGCGTGTGCACGCGCAGGCTGGGGGGGGGGGGTTGGGGTGCGCATCTGTGGCTGGTTAGCCGCGGTGGGGCCTCCTGTGTGTCCCGGAGTGAGTTTCTGCATGTCTTTGCCACGTTTGCGAGGTACACGGGAGACACGCTGCCCGCTACTGCGGCGGCGGCTCCCCGTGGGGGGGGGAGGGGGGCGCGCCTCTTGCCTGCCTCCTGGTCTCACCTTCCCCCTCCCCTCTCTCCTCTCTCCTGCTTGCCTCCAGGGAAGAGCCTGAAGACCCTTATGTCCAAAGGCATCTTGCAGGTCCACCCTCCCATCTGTGACTGCGCAGGCTGTCGAATTTCCTCGCCAGTGGTAAGCTTCTGGGGTCCACCTGCTCCGGGAATGCGGGATGAAAGGCCGAGAGCCCCTGCCCAAGGGCACACAGCTCAGTCAGTGCCCCCCCCCCCTTCCCCTCTTGTTTCTGCCTAGAGTTGGAGGAGGCCGGCCCTCTGAAAACCTTTCCCACGGGGATGCAGGAGTCTCCGCTGGCCTCACTCCTTTTCCTTCTCCTCTGCCCAGCTTCAAAATGGGGAAACAAAGGCAGGCACAGATCAGGGGAAAGGACTCCCCCAGAGTCACCCAGCCAGCATGGGGCCTCCTCCTCTGAGGGTGATAGGGACAGACAGCAGCCCTGGGACCACGTTACCAGTTGGGTGTCCTCAGGCTTGCTGTAGGGAACCAGGTTCCTGGAAGGGCACCCTCTCCAGACTGCCTGCTTCCGGGGGCACAGATCCAGAATGCAGCCTCGCCAGGCATCTAGCCCTTCTTCCTCTGGCCCCAGAGGGTGTTGGGAAGGCCACTTGTAGGGTCAGTGCTTCCTCAGAGCTTTGGTGTGCGAGTGAGTGCTGCGGCCCCAGGCTGGACCTCTGTAGTGGGGGGGCCCTCCTGGGCCCCTGTGACCCTCTGAGGTTCAGGAAGATAGGAGACAGGCAAGGCAGGCACCCCGATCTGGGCAGAGTTGGGCTATGAGAGAAGGACGACAGGCATCGGGTTCTAGTGAGGTCAGAGACTCCTGCCTGGGTGTGTGAGGGCAGAGCACCCAAGAATGCATGGTATGGGAGGGCATCTGCAGAGGTACGAGAGGCTGGACCACCGTCCTCCTCCATGACTTCTGAGGGCAGGATGCCCAGGCGTCCAAGATGTGTATAGTAGGACTGCCTGCCTGACGCACTCAGCCCCACTCTCAGCTGTGCCATCCGTTGTGTGTGGGGGCAGGGCCTCCAAAAGGCAGTGCCCAGGCCTGGGCATCTGGTACCTCTGACGGCAATGCCTCCCCATCTGGATGTCTGCGGTAGAAGCTGTGCATCCGTGATGTGTGAGGGCCTGGGCATCTGCCTCAGGAGAAAGCAGGGCCCTTGGGTGTTTTAGATGGTTGGCATGTGAGCTCTAGCTCCCTGGCAAGGCCAGGGACGAGGCACAGAGTCTGGGGCACTGGCCTCTGGAACCTGGCAGCCACAGAGTATGGGTGCATGAGGCCAAGGCAAGGGTGCATCACCCAGCAGACCTCTGAGAGCTGGAAAGGGGCCATAGGAGCATGGCTTTAAAGCTGGGAGGTCCCCTCAGAGGCCATCTAATCCAACCCCTAAAAGTCAGAACAGGAAACTGAGGCCTGGGGAAGCAAATCGACTTCCCCAATGTCAAATAGGGGAGTATCAAGCTAAGTGACCTTGAGACAGTCATTTTACCTGAATTGGGTGATTTCTCCCTGTGATGGGGGTGAGAAAGCTGAGAAATGGGTATAGTACAGATGCTGTCACATGTAGAAAAGTACACACATGCTTAGCATGCTTGAAGTCAGCGTCCCCTGCTATGGACTGTACACTGGGTTTCTGAGACAATCTGATTAGGGATGGAGGCCAGAGTTCCGAGGAGAAGGGTTAGGAATGGGGGGGGCACTTTGGCCAGAGTCAGTCAGGACCAGGGGGCCCTCCTGTTCTTCCCTTTCAGGCCCTCCTCCCCTCTCAATGCAGCTGCCCCAGGGCCTCCTGGGAGCTCCCCACCCACGTTTCCTGTTGGGGTGGGAGGAAGCCCAGTTTCCCCCCACGTTCCCTTCCCCCCTTTCCCAGTCGAGGTTCCCCCTTTCCTCTATCTCAATGTCTCCATAGGAGTGGCTTCAGTAAATGTGAAATCCATCTCACCATCCCTGCAGGGAGGCTCTCCTGGGAGCTGGGGGGGGGGGGCATCCTAGCACTCAGCTTTGTGGCCACCCCTCCCCTCGTGACCATGAGTGTCACCACAGGGGCCCCACTGCCTCCTACCACACCACAGACCTGCCAATCTGAGTCTGATTCACCTTCCTGACTTCTGGTGGCACCCACATGGGGTTTCCTCTCACGGTTCTCAGAAGGTAACTCCGAGGCACCAAAAGAAGCAGGGATCCCTTCCCGCCATCCCTGCCCCCGTGCCAAGTCATAGTGCCAGTGTGGAAACTGGATTTCCTAGTGAGGGACCTGGGTTTGAATCCCTCTCACCTGTGACCTTGGACAGATCCAAGCTGCTCCTTTTCCATAAGCCGCAGGGGGTTGGACTGGGTGATTTCCAGGGGCCTTTTCAGCTCCCCATCAGCAATGGAGCTGGGGCTGGACGCAGACCCCCTGGCTCCTGGCCCAGTGCTCCTGCCTTTGGCCAGTCCAGGGAAGAGTGGCCCTCAGCCCTGGGCTGTGCTCTGTGGCATCACTGAAGCCTGAGACTGCCGCAATGCCGAGGGCCAGCTGCCTAGGTTGCAAGGCCTGCCAGAGATCAAGAGATCTTACCCTTGTACCCTTCCCAGGGCAAGGACTTCAAGTCCTGTGCCAGTGACTCTCTCACCACTCCTGGGAATGCATGCACATTCATGTGCTTATTTATGCCTAGAACTGGGAGGTATTCTAGAGGCCATCTTGGCCAGCCAGCTGGTCATTTCACAGATAGAGAAACTGAGGCTGGGGGTGTGGTTTGCTTGAGGTCAGGCAAGGGATCACATTCAAAGGCAGATTTTGAACCCATTCCCTCCTCTTCTCCATCGAACCCTAGAGAAATGCCCCAGACTTCCCATATCTGAAGGACAAGCACACCCATGGTATACATCCAAAAGCTGGGTTGGGTTTTGTAGGTCATGGAAAGAATGAGGTGACTGTTGTCCAGGGTTGAGAGCCAGGGAGGCCTCAGTTTCCTCTCTTGTATAATAAAACAGCTGTCTCAACTGAGTACCTGTTGATGGTAGAAAGTGGAGTGGGGGGTCTTTGTGCCATGCCAGGGGTTGGGGGCTAGGGCCGGAGTCTCCACTGGAATCTCCCACTGCCCCACCCTTCCTCGGTAATTGGAGGGATCCTCTGCTTCCTCCCTGCCCCCCAGCAGCAGACATGGCTATACTTGCTGTCCCTGTTGCCCAGAGGGACCCCCTCTGCTGGTAATTAATGAGCTGCATGGAAATTACCCGTCATCTCATCTCCATCCGCCTGCCTACCCGCCCTCCACTTGTTCCACTGAGGGGAGGTGAGGGAGAGGATGCAGATGTCTGGACTCAGACTCGGTTGTCAGTGTCCCCCGCCCCCCTCCCCTACATGAGTGCATCATTGCCCAGAGGCTGAGCTGGCTCTGAGCTCCAAGCCCAGGCCCTGGCCAGGGAAGAGGCCTCTCAACCACTTTTATTTCCCCCTCGTTTCTGTTTCTTTTTCTCTGCGTCTCTTTAAAAATACGCACAACTTTATTTTCATCAAAACAGTTGGAAATAAGCTGCATGTGTCTGTCCTAGCCCCTGCTCTCCATCCCAAGCTAGTCTGAAAGCCTGGTGTAGCCCAGAGAGGAATGAAAGGTCTAAGTGCTGGAGAGGGGAAGTGCATGATGGGAAGGGCCCGTGTCCACAAAGACATGGCGAGGCTTTCTTTGTGAATGCCAGGGAGGCTGGCACTTGGCATGCTGTGTCTAGGTCAATACTTAGCACTGTCAGTGTGGACTTGAGGAAGGAAGGCGAGCGTGATGAACCAGGGGAGACAGACTTCAGCCTTGGGCACCATCTCCTCCCCAGAAAACCTCGTTCTCCAACACACCAGAGCCATCAGCTCATGCCGTTATATCTGACAGAGCCTGAAGAAGTGTAGACTTTCTGTACCATGGACTGTGTCTTTGTATGTGTAAGCATGTGTTTGTGCACACCTGAGGCTGGGGCTGTGTGTGTGTCTAGGCCTTTGTGTGTCTATGTGTTCAAATTCTAAAGCACATTTGTATCTTGATGCTTTTGAAGCAGTGGTAATAGGCTCTGGTTCTGCCTCAGAAACCCAGAACTGTGTGATCCTGGGCCAGTCATTTTAACTTTCAGTCTGCTTCTTCATCTGCAAAATGGGAATAATAATTCCTGTTGTGCCTACATAGGTCCTAGGGCTATGGTGAGGATTGCTTGGGGATGCTGTGTCTGAGGCATTTTGCAAGTCTTTAAGCCTTAATACAAGCTCTTATTATGTGTGAGAGACTGTGTCTGCACTTGGAGCTGTGAGATTGAGCCTGTGAGCAAGACAGCACATGCTCTCCCACCCCCTGCAGTGACCCTGCTGTCTGCCCAGCCCTCCCCTCCGGGTGGGGGGAGGGGGAGGGAGCCAGGTTGTTCCTGCTGTTTTGGGGGTGGGGTCTTGGCCAGGTGGTGGGACTGCCTCTAGGGCTCAGGGAGCCTGGGCTGGCTGGAGGGAGGCCTTTGTGTGAACAGTTGTGTAGCTGCAGTGGGGGATTCTGGGCCCCTGCTTGGAGCAGCCAGACCCAACCTGCTCATCTCCAGTCTCCCTCTGGCTCTCCCTCCCTTCTTGTCCATCTGTCTCTCTTTGTCTGTCTGTCTTTCCTTGACTTTTTCTGTTTCTGTCCCCCCTCTCTGTTCAATCTGTTTTCCTCTCTCTGACCTTGTTTTTCTCTCTCTGTAGCTTTTTCTCTCTTTCCCTCCCTGCTCTCTGCCCCTTCTCTTCTCCCTCTCTCTCCTGTCTGTCTCCTCTCCTCTCCCTCTTTCTCTGTCTCCCTCCCTCCCTTCCTCCTTCTCTCCTCCCTCTGTTTCTCTCCTCCCCTCCCTGCTCACTGCCCCTTCTCTTCTCCTCCCTCTCTCTCTCTCCCCCTCTTTTCTCTCTGTGTCCTCTCCTCTCCTTCCTTCTCTCTGACTGTCTCCTCTCCCTCCTTCTCTCTCTCTCTTTCCCTCCCTTTCTCCCTTTCTGTCTCTGTCTCCTTTCTTCTCCCTCCTTCTCTCTCTCCTTCCCTCCCTTCCTTCCTCCTCCTCTCCCTCTCTCTGTTTCTCTCCTCCCCTCTCTGCTCTCTGCCCCTTCTCTTCTCCTCTCTCCCTCCCTTCTTCCTTTTCTCTCTGTCTGTCTGTCTCATCTCCTCTCCCTCCTTCTCTCTTTCCCTCCCTCCCTTCCTTCTCCTCTCCCTCTCTCTCTGTTTCTCTCCTCCCCTCTCTGCTCTCTGCCCCTTCTCTTCTCCTCTCTCCCTCCCTTCTTCCTTTTCTCTCTGTCTGTCTGTCTCATCTCCTCTCCCTCCTTCTCTCTTTCCCTCCCTCCCTTCCTTCTCCTCTCCCTCTCTCTCTGTTTTTCTCCTCCCCTCTCTGCTCTCTGCCCCTTCTCTTCTCCTCTTTCCCTCCCTTCTTCCTTTTCTCTCTGTCTGTCTCTGTCTCCTCTCCTCTCCCTCCTTCTCTCTTTCCCTCCCTCCCTTCCTCCTCCTCTCCCTCTCTCTCTGTTTCTCTCCTCCCCTCTCTGCTCTCTGCCCCTTCTCTTCTCCTCTCTCCCTTCTTCCTTTTCTCTCTGTCTGTCTCTGTCTCCTCTCCTCTCCCTCCTCTCTCTCCCCCTCCTTTCCTCCTTTTCTCTCTGTCTGTCTCTGTCTCCTCTCCCTCCTTCTCTCTCTCTCCCTCCCTTCCTCCCTTTCTCTCTCTCTCCCCCCTTCCTCCCTTCCTCCTTTTTTCTCTGTTTCTGTCTCCTCTCCTCTCTCTCCCTCCCTTCCTTCCTTCCTTCCTTCCTTCCTTCCTTCCTTCGTTCCTTCCTTCCTTCCTTCCTCCTCTCCCCCTCTCTCTGTTTCTCTCCTCCTCCCCCTCTCCCCCTTTTCTTCTTCCCCCAACCCAATTCAGCCTATCCAGTGCCCAGCCTGGCTTTCTTAGTGCTCCAGCCCCCCGCCCCCCAGGTTCAGAACCTCCCGCCTTCTCCTTCCTGCCGCCTCCCAGATGGATGTGAGGGGCTGCGTTGCCCTGGTGACGGGAGATGAGGGAGCTAGAGCTGGGGCCTAGGAGGCCAGTGGCCGAGGCCGTGGGGGGCAGACCAGGCGGGGCTGGAGAGGCAGTGATTGAAGGAGATGGGAGGGAATTAGGCATTTGGAGGCCCCAGCCAGCCATTATTAAATAAGTCAGAGGGATGGCCCCCCCCATGCCACCACATAATGATCGATAACTTTTCTTCCAGTGTAACTAGCAGAGACGGGGCAGTGAGCCAGCAACGGCCTAGCCCCGGGGTAGGGGTTTCCTGGTGGCTCACAGAACCCAGCCGTGCCCAAGGGACTCACTCTGTCACACATACATGCCGCAGCCCACACATGCATCACGTCTACACATCCAAAGCCACATGTCACCATGCGGAACATCATGAGCATTCCCACTACATATGACCATTTAAAGTATGCAGAGTTCTTTAGAAGCATGGCTCAGCTCGTTTGGTCCTCAAACCAACCCTGGGAGCTGGATGCTGCTATTACCCCCACGAGGAAACTGAGGCCTGTGCCACATGCCACATGTGTCGCAGCAACCATGCGCATGCCATAAGCCACAAAAGTCCCACACGTGCTAGATGGTACCCAGCGTGGCATGGCAGCTGAGAAACGTTTTCTCAGAGATTTCATAGTTTGCCCTGCAGTTCACCAGAGGACTCTCCCATCCTTTGTGCCCATGTCTGACAGCCAGCTATCATCCAGGGGCAGAGGTGGTGGGTGCCAGCCCTCCTCCCTAGTGCCTTCCCTGCTAACTCTCTGGCACCCCCTCCCTATTGCCATAGGCCTCTTGAGGGGACTGTCGGTGCATGGAAGACAGATTAGGCTTGTTCTGTTCTCTGGGGTCAAGCAAAACAAATGTTCTGGGGACCTGAATTGCAGAGAGCTGGGAGAAGCAGAGAAGCCCACCTTTGAGGCCCCAGAAGAGACTGGTACCAGGAATCCAGGCAAAACCAACAGGCTCCGTAGAAGACCAGGGTCAAAACCTGGGCACACGGGCACGCGATTCCTAAAGGGGTTTAAAAATATTTAAGATTGTTATTGCTGACTTCCATTTTTGCATTGCTTTTGTTTTCAAAAATATCCCCCCCTTTCTCCCCTTCCTGCTAAGTCAGCCAGCATTTATTAAATGCCTGCTGTGTGCTCTATGGATGGCTATGTGGTTCACTGGATAGAGCACCAGGCCTGGAATCTGGAGCACTCCCCTTCCTGAGTTCAAATCTGGCTTCAGACTGACTAGCTGTGTCCTTTCACCCTGTTCGCCTCAGTTTCCTCATCTGTTAAATGAGCTGGAGAAGTCTCTGTCAGAATCTTAAAGAGTCCGATGAGAGGGGGGAAATGGGGTCCCCAAGAGGTCAGGGAGGCCTGAAAATGAGCTACAAGAAAGAAAGAAAAGGGAGGAGGCAGCAAAATTTTAGCAAAAGTAAACAACATCACAGAGTCTGATAGTATATCCAGCATAGCTCACCCATAGTGCCCCACCTCTGAAAGTCCGGAGGGGATACATGGTTGGCGATACATTGTTTCATTTCAGGGCAATACCTGGTTGGTGACACATTATTTCATCTCAGGGTGATACATTGTTTCGCCTCATCTCTGCCACCCAGACCAGAGATGACATTTACACTGTGCTGTTTTGTTGTTTCTCTTCCTGGCATTTACCTCATTAGAGTTATTGTATCTATTATGTCTCTGGTTCTACTTCCCTCGCCTTGTATCAGTTTAGCAAATCCTCCCTGGCTGCTCTGAAGGCTCCTCTTGCATTGTTTCTTACAGTCATCTCTTACATCTATACTTGCACAGCTGCCTGTAGTTAGCCCTTGCCTCTTCCATGGCGTCCACTTAGTTTCTGATTCTTTGCTCCTGCTATGGAGAGTTGGATTCCCATGGGGCCTTTCTGTCTGGGCCCTCCTTGGCATCATTGCCTCAAAGGTTGATTCCAAAGGCTGATTGTGGAACTGGGAAGTCGGGCCAAGGAACGAGGGAGGCCAGGTTAGAGAAATTCCTTGAGGGTAGATGCCTGAATCTTTTTGTTTGGGCGTCCCCAGCCCCAAGTGTGCGTTAGTACATAGTAGGTACCTGAATGAATGTTATTTTAACGATTGCTCTTGTGGACTGGTTCCTGGCAGAAGGTGTTGACTGAAGCCAAAATCAAGAGAAGCAGAGTGAGGGTCAGAATAAAAAGAAATTAAACACAGAAGAAGGGGCGTCAGCAACCAGAGCGAGCCTGGAGAATTTCTGCTAGGTTCTCCCAAGATTCTGAAACAGATCCAACCTTGATGCTACCACCATACGGGGTCACCAGGGGCACCTTGACTCCTTGGCCCTGACCAAGATATGGAAAAGGACTGTTTTCTTCTTAGTTCAGAACAGGCTTTTTGCAAAGGAACTAAGATAGGATAAGGCAAAAATCCCAAATCTAGAAAGAGGAGAGGGTTGTAGCTGGTCTGTAGACCTGATGTAGTCAAGGTGGAGCATTTCAAGATTAGGTTGGCTAGGTGACTCAGTGGCTAGAGAGCCAAGCCTTGAGATAAGAGGGCCTGAGTTCAAATCTGATCTCAGACATTTCCTAACTGCTTAACCCTTGCCCCTCCCCTGCCTTAGCACCAATACTTAGTATAGATTCTAAAACAGAAGATAAGGGTTTGGAAGGAAGGAAGGAAGGAAGGAAGGAAGGAAGGAAGGAAGGAAAAAAGGAAGGAAGGAAGGCAGGAAGGAAGGAAGGAAGGAAGGAAGGAAAGATGGGTTTAGAAGAAACAAAGAAAAAGAAAGGAGAGGGAGATGGAGAGAGGAAAGGAAGGAAGGAGGGAAGTAAAAATGAAGGAAGGAAGGAAGGAAGGAAGGAAGGAAGAAAAAAAGATTAGGCAAGGTAGCTTAGCTAATCCTCCCCTGCTCCTATTTTGTCCTGAACCTCTCACCACCATTTGAGAATGATGGGAGCACAGACTTTGAGGGCTAATGGAATCCCCCAATGAAGGAGGGACCCTTGGCTTTTCTATTGTCCCACAAGAATGAATGAAAATATTTAAGTGCTTTCTCTGGTTCAGGCACTGTGCTAAGTTCTGGGATTAGAAATGCCAAAGCCAAGTGGGAGATTGTGCCATTGGGGTTTGGTCCTGCTCCTTTCCTTTTTGTTTAAACCCTCACCTTCTGTCTTAAGATCAATACGAAGTATCAGCCCTAAGTCAGAAGAGTGGTACACAGGCTAGCCAATGGGAGTGAAGTGACTTGCCCAGGGTCACTCAGCTAGGAAGCGTCTGAGGCCAGATTTGAACCTAGGTCCTCCCAACTCTAAACCTGATGCTCTACCCATTAAGCCACATAGCTGTGCCCCCCCTTCTTAGGGGGCACAATGATCACATAATGATAGAGCTCTAACCTGGCCCTAGAAACAAAGAGCTTAGTTTTGACTCCTCTCTCTACTTCCCTCCTAGAACCGGGGTCGTCTGGCTGAAAAGAGGACGATCCCGCTGCCCCCCACCAGGATCCCAAAGAAGGAGCTGAGTTCGATTTTCTCAGCAAGTGATGGCGACAGTGATGGGAGCAGCCCAGCCCATGGGCACCGGCCAGATGTGAAGCAAGAAGACGACTTGCACATCAGTATCATGAAGAGAAGGTAGGACTTGGGAAGGAAGAGGCTTGGATCCTGCCTCTGGCAGGACATGGAGGGGTCTGGGCTTTCCTGTAGAGTTTGTGAGAAACAGGGAAGTGGGCTCGGAGAAGAGCTGCTTTTCTGAGCTCTTGGGTGAGAGGTTTTGAGTAATTTATCCTCTTTCTTCTGGGCCCTCAGGCATATCCTGTCACATACTTGTGCTGGCAAACCTGGCGGCTAGGAAGTCCTGGGTTCCAATTTGGATGGTTTTTGCATCACTGAATTCTCCAGTCTCTGTCTCCAATAAAAGGAAGACTGGCATCCATGACTCCTTCCCCAGAGTAGAGGAATGCAGTGTCTTTAAAGCTCTTGGCAGACTTTGGGAATGTGATGATCTCTGAGCACTGACAGAGGAGGCAGGGAGACACAGGCGCAGATCCTGATTCTGGTGGTCCCTGAGCCAGTCACTTGATGTTTTGGAACCTCCTTTGAAAACTGGGGGTGATAGGCCAGCTGGGCGGCTCAGTGGAGAGAGAGCCAGGCCTGGAGATGGGAGGTCCTGGGTTCAAATCTGGTCTCAGACACTTCCTAGCTGTGTGACCCTGGGCAAGTCACTTGACCCCCATTGCCTAGCCTTTACCACTCTTCTGCCTTGGAACCAATACTTAGTATCAGTCTAAGACAGAAGGTGAGAGCTTTTATTTAAAATGGGGGTGACAGTAGCATGTGGCACCATGTTTGGGGGAGCTTATGATTCTGCAGAAGGGGTTTTGCAAACCTTCAATACACTGGATCACCCTGTAGGTCTGCTGTGATTCTGTGACTGCTGGTCCACGTGCCCCTCAGCACCATAGCTCTTTGATGTCTGAGGAGAACAATTAGCAGCCCTAGAGCAGGGATCAGTGCCCTGGTGATACCTTAGAGGAAACTAGATGCCCCCCTGGATAAAGGGGTCAGGAAGACCTGAGTTCAAATCTGACTAGCTGTGTGGGATCCTGGGCAAGTCACAACCTCTGGCTGAGGCTGGATTTGAACTCAGGTCTTCTGGACTTTAAACCCATTGCTCTCTCCCGTGTGCCACCTAAATTCCAGAATAATATTCCAGTGCAAAAAGTTAAGAAAAAGGGGGCAGCTGGATAGCTCAGTGGATGGAGAGTCAGGCCCAGAGACGGGAGGTCCTGGGTTCAAATCTGGCCTCAGATACTTCCCAGCTGTGTGACCCTGGGCAAGTCACTTAACCCCCATTGCCTAGTCCTTACCACTCTTCTGCCTTGGAATATTGATTCCAAGATGGAAGGGAAGGGTTTAAAAAAAATTAAAAAATAGGAAAGGCCAGGTTGAGCCACCATGCTTTTCTCATGCATTTGCATTCATTCTTGTGTGTACTGAATTACAGGACTGAGTCTGGGTTTATCTCCCTGAGTCTTTGTACACATGTTCATTGGATTCGATTGCTGCTGTTCAGTCTTTGGGGATTTTCATGGCAAAGATACCGGAGTGGTTGGCCATTTCTTTCTGCAACTCATTTTGTAGATGGGGAAACTGAGGCAAATAGGGTGAAGTGACTTGTCCAGGGTCACACAGCTAGAAAGTGTTGGAGGTCAGGTTTGAATCCTCAATCTCTAGGCTGGGTTCTCCATCCATTGAGCCACCTAGCTGCCCCAGAATTTGAACTCAGGATGTCAAGTCTTCCTGCCTTCAGGACTGGCACTCTGTACACTATGGCACCACCTAGCTATCCCAATTGGATGATTGATGGTCAGAAGAAGCCAAAAGTCTTCACACAGACCCAGGTCGCCCCAGAGTCAAACATCCTATGGAACTTAGAAGGCCATAACAGAGGAAGAAACTGAGGCCCAAGGAGGGCTATTAGGGTTATAGACTTAGAATGTGAAGCATTTTTAAGCCTCTTCTGTATGCTAGGCATTGTGCTAAGTGCTGAGGACACAGAGACAAGGAATGGAGCTATTCCTACTCCTAAGGAGGGAAAGGAAGGCCCAGAGAGGTTAAAGTACTGGCCCAAAGTCAAATAAGTGCAAGGGGCAAGATTTGATCCTGGGTCCTCTTTTTCTAGTCCCCTTTTCCCATTTTACGGATAAGGAAAGGAAGCAGTAAAGTAGATTCAAACTTAGAGCTTCAGACTCGGAATCGTGTGCTCTTTCCGTTCTATGAGATCTCAGTGCTTGGGGCCCTTGGGGAAGCCAGGACAGTGTTTGAGGCTGTTGCTCCAGAGCCTCTGTGGGTCAGTCCCTCAAGCAGGCCAGAGAAGGACCTGGGCCTTCAACCACCTTTGGCTTGTGTAGACGGAGGGAGGGAGCCTTGTTGGGTCCTGAAGAGCCCCTGGTGGTTATCCTGGAGGGTTCATCCAGCCTCCTGTGGAGGACTGGAGGCTGGACAGTAAGAGGAGGCACAGTTGAAGGAGGGCAGAAACTTCAGTGAGGCAGAGACAGGCTCCCTTTCAGGAACCTTCAGAACAATCAAAGCCACCTAAAAGGGGAATGAGTTGCTGCAGGAGAGGGTGAGATCTGTGGCTGTGGAGATCTTCCATCCAGGCCTGGATGGCTCCTCAATGGGGATGGGGGCTGATGGGTTCTGGATGCAGTCATGGGGTAGACCAGATGGCTGATTTGGGCCTTCCTGCCCTTAGTTTTCTGGAGGTCTTCTGTCTGAGCCTGGATGGCTCCTTGATGGGGATGGGGGTTGATGGGTTCTGGATGCAGTCATGGGGTAGACCAGATGGCCACTTTGGGCCTTCCTGCCTTCAGTTTTCTGGAGGACTTCTGTCTGAGCCTGGATGGCTCCTTGATGGGGGCTGATGAGTTCTGGATGCAGTCATGGGGTAGACCAGATGGCCGCTTGGGGCCTTCCTGCCTTCAGTTTCCTACAGGTTAGAGAAGGCAGAAAAGCAGGCAGGGCAGGGGGGCAGCAGGTGTGCTTAAGACCCAGTGAAGGCTGGCTGTCCTGTGGCTAGAGCCCTCCTGCTTCTTTGTGGTGAGCCCCAGAGCTGGGAAGGTGTGGCGGCTGCACAGAGGGGTCAGCAGCTGCTTTATTCCTCACTCACTGGGCCGTTGAGGTCCAGGCTTCCAAGTTAGGGGCATCTGACCTCTGCCCCAAAGGGCCTGAACCCTAAGCACACACCACCCTGAACCAGGTCCAGACCAGGGGCCATGCTTTCCTCATTTACCCTCTGTTCACTCAGCTTTGTGAAGGAACTGGGGGGTGCAGTAGATAGAGCGCCGGGTTTGGAATCAGGGAGACCTGAGGGCAAATCTAGCCTTAAGCACATAACAACTGTGTGACCCTGGGCAAGTCACTCCAACCTCTGTATGGCTCACTTTCTCATCCGTAAAATGGGAATAATAGTAACATCTCCCTTCCAGAGGTGTTGAGAGGATTAATGAAATATTTGCCGGGCACATGTTGTTGTTCAACCATTTCTGTTGTGTCTGATCCTTCAGGACCCCTTTTGGGGTCTTCTTGGCAAAGATCCTGGAGCGGTTGGCCATTTCCTTTTCTAGCTCATTTCACAGATGAGGAAACTGAGGCCGGCAAGGTGAAGTGACTTGCCCAGCTGGGGTCATACGGCTAGTAGGTGTCTGACACTGGATTTAACCAAATAATTTCTGAGCTGAGCCTCGAAGGAAGCCAGAGCTGCCAATGGGGCAGATGAGGAGGGGCAGCATTCTGATTCTGGAGTTCAGCTGTGTAATGTAAGCTAGCAAGGGCTTGAGCAGCTTTCCAGGTCATCCCAAACCCCTTTGTCTCCTGGCGAGGCAGGAGGTTAGAGAAGATGTCCTTCTGGAGCCACCCCTCAGCTCGGGGAGTCCCTGACCCCCAGGTGTCCCGGGGGGGGGGCTTGGCTGAGCATGCTGGACTTCCTGAAGCCAGGGAGGGAGGCAGGAGGGCACACACTCTGGCTCTTCTTCTCTGGCCCTCCTCCAGCTCTCTGTGGCCACCTCTCTCCTCCTCCTCATGCCCCACTTCCCTCAGCTCCATTGCTTGATATAATAGAGGAATACAGACTGGAGACTGGGCTCTAGGTTCAAATCCCAACCCAGACACTCACTGTGTGACCTTAGGTAAGTCTCTTCCCTTCCCTGGGCCAATCTCATTTTACTCATCTATAAAATAAAAAGATTGGGCTAGATGGCCTCTGCTATTCAATGTGGTACCACAGAAAGAATACTGTGGGGGGGGGGTCAGAGGGCCTGAGTTCAAATCCTGTCTCTGACACTTAATAACTGTGTGACCTTGGGTAATTCCCTTTCCCTCCCTGGGCCACTGTTTCCTCCCCTGTACCATGGGGAGCTGGGGGTGGCCTAGGTGACCTCAAAGACCCCTCCTACCTCTGGAGCCTGTGACAATGATAATGGCCCTGTCCTCTCTTAGGACTCATTAGAGCCTCTTGGTAGTTTCTGCAGCTCCTCTCAGTGTCACCTTGCCAAGGTGAAGGTGGGCACACAGCCCCAGGCAGGATCTGGGAGGGAGGGAGCGGTTTGGGGCCAGGCTGAGGGAGCTCTCCGCCTTCCCTCCAGCTGTGGAGTTTATTGGACACTTTACAAGGCCCCTGGGAGGGGGGACGCTCCCCCTCTTCCTAGACATCGGGCCCTGCCTCCCTTTGCCTTCCCCCTGCACTCTTCACTCCCCATTTCTCAGCTCCCAGCTCTCCCACCCCAGGAGGTTCCTGGCCAGGATTGAATGATTAATGGCTAGAAAGAACCAGCTCCTCCTCCCCGGCCTCCTCCTCCAAGCAGTCCCCCTCCCCCAGACATGGGCTCCCTTGCTGAGTTCCTGTGGAGGGAAAGGAAGCAAAGATAATGAGGGTTTAATTTAGTTCTTACCTATTCATTTGTCTAAGGAGCCTTAGAACGGGGCTGCCTGCCGGAGCTGTTCCTTCTGCCAGGCCCTGGGGTGCCCGTCCCTGTCATCACACCTCCCTTGTGAGCCCAGGAGCAGGGAGGGCCCCTTCCTGGCTCCTTCTCACCTGTCAGAACACTTCCTACCAGAAGGGTCGCTCCTGTCTCTTGGGCTCCCCCTCGGAGGGTCTTTCCTCTTCTAACCTTGGGGGCCTTCTCTCTGGGTGCCCCTCAGTATAGCCCTGAGCCATTCTCTGGGGATCTCCTCATCGTAGAGGTTGGGGTCCCCTTCCGAGGGATCTGGGGCGGTCAGTCCCATAGAACACTTGGGGGACGGGGTATCGCCTGGGTACAAAATGAATGAATGAATGAATGAATGAATGAATGAATGAATGAATGAAGCGTTTCATTAAGCACCTACTATTGCAGGCCACTGTGCCAAGGGCTAGATATATGTATGGGGAGTCTCGATTCTCAGGGAGCCCCCACATACCCATTCTAATGGGGGGTCTCAGAGTGGGTAGAGACAAAGCAGATGGTTCTGCCTCTTCTCTAGAATCATTTCCACTGATGGAATCACACTCGCTTCCGATGCTAAACCATTTGACTGGAACAAAAGGTAGAGGACCGCCCTGCGCCAGACTCTGGGGATCCCTCAGGCTGGGGAATTCAGGGTGTAGGAGGGACTTTGAGCTGTAGGCAGCCTCCCTTTCAGGGTACTCGCCTCTCAGGTGGGCCAGGGCCTGAGACATCACGTGACGATGGCGGTGGTCCAAAGTCGCACTAAGCTGTTAAAGTCATGGCCCTGGGTTCAAGGCTAATCTCTTTCATATTAAGTCTGTGTGACCTTCACCAAGTCCCTTCCCAAATCGGATGAGATAATATTTGCAAAGTTCTTGGCACAGTGTCTGCTGGATTATACCCCTTCCTTCTCTCCATCCTGGGTGCCAGTTTCCTTCTTTGTAAAGTGAGGGAAGGACAGCTAGGTGGTTCAGTGGGTTAGAGTGCCAGGTCAGGAGACAGGAAGACTTGAGTTCAAATCCAGCCTCAGACACTTAAAAGCTTTATGATCCCGAATAAATTACTTCATCCTTTGGCCTCAGTTTCTTCATCTGTAAAATGAGCTGGAGAAGGAAATGGCCAACCACTCTAGTATCTTTACCAAGAAAAACCCAAATGGGGTCACAAACAGTTGGATATAATTGAACAACAGCATGCCTATAATATAGCTCAGTGTATAGATGTGGTATGTACCCTACTCAATTTTTATGTATCATAACTTGGCACCCACAGGCCATTTCCAAGCTCATTCTTCACTGGGGGCACAATGGATGGAGTGATGGGCCTGGAGTCAGGAAGATCTGAGTTCAAATCAGACCCTTATTAGCTGTGTGACCCTGAACAAGTCACTTAACCCTGTTGGCCTCAGTTTCTTCCTGTATAAAATGAGCTAGAAAAAGAAATGATAAACCACATCAAGAAAACCCCAAATGGGGCCATGAAGAGCTGGACACGGCTGAATAACAACAGAATGAGAGGGTAGACTCGATGACCCCTGAAGTCTCCCATCTTGTTACTCGGACTATGATGGGGAAGTCTTTCCCACCCGTGTGATTCCCCCTTCCCTCCTCCAAGGTTCACCCTGTGGATTCCCCTTATCTGGGCCTCAGTTTTCTCCTCTATAAAATGACAAAATGGCATGGGAGGATCTCCTAAGGGCCCTTCTGGTCCAAGACTAGAATTGCATCCGTGGAGCAAGGGACGGGTGCCTGGGTCCCCTGGCTCACACTCAAGTTAGCATCAGAGAAAGCTAAGTAGCCGTGAAATGGATGGAACGATCATGAATGGGCCTCTTCATCACGGGTACTTCCTGAGACCTTTTGCATGGCTGGGCATGTACTTACGGCTTAGTGGGAGACACTAAGCCCTCCCAGGAGCCCCCGTATGGCTGGGGCATACGGCCAGTGGATAAGAGAGACATTGTAGTTCTACAGAAGGATGTGGCTAGATTTGGCCATCCGAGGACCTGAGTTTGAATCTTGCATGAGAATAGTTATGGTAGAAGGGAGGGAGGTTTGGAGTTTAGCATTATTTGTATTTAACGATATTTTATTTTCCCAATTACATGTAATCATTTTCAACACACAGTTTCTGAAACGATAAGATCCAAGCCGGCTCCCTTCCTCCCCTCTTTCCTCCCTCCCAGAGCTGACAAGCAATTTGATAGGGGCTGTCCATCATGCCAAACCCACGTCCGTATGGGTCCTTGTTGTAAGAGAACCCCAAATAAAACCGTAAACACACTGATGGGAAGGAGCTGCATCCAGCCAACTCCAGCAGTGCTTTCTCTGGAGGTGGGTGGCATTCCCTGTCCTAAGCCCCTCAGCGTTGTCCCAGATCATTGGATTGCTGAGAATAGAATATCACAGTTGATCATTCTACAATATAGCTGTGACTGTATACAGTGTTTTCCTGGTTCTGCTTATTTCACTCTGCATCAGTTCGTGTAGCTCTTCCCAGCTCCTTCTGAAATCATCCTGTTCCTCCTTCCTTCCAACATTTTCCAGATGAGGAAACTGAGGCAAATGAGGTGAAGTGACTTGCCCAGGGTCATAGAGCTAGTAAATGTCTGAGGCCAGATTTGAACTCAAGAAGATGAGTTTCCTAAGTCCAGGCTCAGTGCTCTATCCACTGTGCCACCTATTTATGAGCCCCATTTTTCATATGAGAAAACTGAGGCTAATAGAAGTTAAATGACTTGCTCAAGGTCACACAGTAAGTATCTGAGGCTGAGTTAGAACTCTAGTGTGGATGACTTCAGGTCTAAGACTCTAGCTACCTTGACACCTAGCTGCTTTTGCTGGTCAGTAGTACCTTTGTGTTCTTGGCCAAGTCCTTTCCCTTTTCTGAGTTTCCTCCTCTCTAAGTTGAGAGGGTTGGGTCTGATGGCCTCTGAGAGCCTTTTCATCACTAGATCTATGCTCCTATAGCCAAGACTAGGATTGGAATCAATGGATCGATTAACAAGCATTTATTCAGTGTGCCCTGTGTCAGGAAGTGTGCCAAGCACTGGAGAATCAGAGGTGAAAACAGAATAATCTCTCCCTTCAGGGAGCTTATAGTCTTTTTTTTTTTAACCCTTACGTTCTGTCCTAGAATTAATTCTTTAAAAAAAATCCTCCCTTTCCACCTTAGAATCATACTGTGTATTGGTTCCAAGGCAGAAGAGTGGTAAGGGCTAGGCAATGGGGGTTAAGTGACTTGCCCAGGGTCACACAGCTGGGAAGTGTCTGAGGCCAGATTTGAACCCAGGACCTCCTGACTCTAGACCTGGATCTTAATCCACTGAGCCACTGAACCGTTTCCCAGTAACAATTCTAAGACAGAAGATTGACAAGACTAGGGAGTGGAAATTAAGTGACTTGTTCAGGTCATCCAACTCTATAAAGTGTCTGAGGTCAAATTTGAACCCAGGACCTCCTGCCTCCAGGCCTGGCACTCTATCCATTGAGTCATCTCACTGCCCCAACCATGGTTTTTCTAGTGCCCAGATGTCCACTGTCTTTCTCATAATTTGGGTTCATGGTATGGAGGCCTCGAATGCCAGGAACAGGGGAGGCATGGGGTCCCTTTCTGGAGACTGAATAGGGGAGGGGAGGACTCTCAGCTTGGCTTCTCAGGCTTCCTGACTGTGGCGTAGTGCCTTGGCATGCCACTCTGCCCCCAAAATAGAGCAGCAACAAGACCCATTTTTTGAATGGGCATTAGGGGCCTCTGAGGGCATCGTTGAGAGGGAGACCAGAAAGCAGAGGCGACCTGGGAGTGAGGGGGGGGTTTGAAGGGGAAATGAGGGAGAGAGACGAGAGGAAGGGGCCAGGACTGACCTTCTCTCTCTTTCTCCAGGGTACACACTCACTGGGATCTGAACATCTCTTTCCGAGAGACGTCTTGCAGGTAGCCCCCGGCCCCGGGTGTCTGGTAGGGTGAGGATTTCTGGTCCGCTTGCTGCCGTGTGGGCACTCGGCTTCCCTGGGTCTCTGTCGTGTGTCCCGGCAAAGTGAGGGGGTGGCACTCGGTCCCTGGGGGCTCTGCCATTCCCCGCCTGCCCCTGCTCCTGCCAGTCTCCAGCTCTGCCTTTTTTCTGCTTTTCCTTTCTTCCCCTTGTCTTTGGCTGGCTCTCCTCACCCTCAGCGCCCTCCTCGATTGCTCGCCCTGGCCCCCGTGGGGCTGATGGAACCGTGGTGCCACCCCACTCCCAATGGGCTCGAAAGGAGGGTGCCCGTCTCCTAGGCAGCCATCGCCAGGCCTTGGCTCTGCCCAGGGCTGCCTCCTGCCCTCTCCCAAACCCGCAGCCCTGGATCGGGAGGTCCAAATCTCCAGTAGAACAAAGCCATGGACCCAAGGCTGGCAATTGGGCTGAAATAGGATTTCGTTTGCCCGTTCAGTCTACCCGAACCACGGCAGGTGGGGAGCCAGGAGGGAGGGCTGGCATAGCCGTGGCCTTGTTGGCCGGGGATGTCCCAGGCTAAGCCGCCATCGAAGAGGAAGGGCAGCGGGACCAGCCTGAGGAGCTGAGGCCCCCAGGAAGGCCCTGCCGAGGAGGACCCCCTCCTCGCCTGGACCCTGTACTCCAGGCATGCCAGGAGCCACGGGGGAGGGTCTTCTAGTTCCACAAAGGTGGAGAAGAAGGTGGGACAGAGAGCAATCAGAGGATGGGGATAATCGGAGCTCAGAAATAGTGCCGCATCTTGGAGGCTGGCAAGCTAATCTCCTCATTTGATCATTGGGGAAACTGAGGCCCAAGACGTGACTTGCCCAAAGTCACACAGATGGAATCCTGAGAGGCAGAATTTGAACTCTGGGTGCATTATGGGTGTGTGGCCAGTCTGGGTGAGACTTGGGCCCCTAGTGTGTATGTGAATGAATCAAATGCCTTCCTCGGCTCCCAGCTGCAGCAGGAGAGATGGGGAGTAGACCCAGGCTGGACTTCCTGTCAGTGGCCAGAGCCGGAGGGCCTGGCTGGGCTCCAGGGGTATTGATGTCCCCCAGAAGGGCCAGATCGTGGGGCAGAATTACAATAAAAACATCTTTAAACTTATTTCCATCTCATTTTGGAGTTGCCAGCTCAACTGATCATTTTTATGAACTGTCATGAACATTAATGACATTTTATGAGGCTTTTACTTGGGACATTACAGGATAAATTTGTCAGCACAGCCTGTGGGGAAATCAAGGGGTCGCCCACCCCCTCGGGGCTCCTGCCCCGGCCGCCCAGACACAACCCTGAGCTGAGCTGGGAAAGCCGGTAGCCCTGACCTCGGGCACCCCGAGTCTGAGGGCGACCGGGGGAGGGGGGAGCCTGCCCTTGCCTAGCCCTGGTCTGATCGGCAGGAAAGGCACGGCCCCATCTTCAGAGAGTCCCTCAGCTCCCTCCTCTCCTCACGGAGAGCCAGTGTGGGCCAATGGGGTCTGAAGGACAGAGTTTGAATCCCAGTTCTGTCTCTCGCTACCTGTGTGACCTTGGGCAAGTCCCTTCTGCTCTGTGGGCCTCAGTTTCCCCTGCTGAAAAATGAGGAACTTCTCAGTTGCCCTGAATTTCCTTTCAACCCAAGAAGTGAATGATCAGCCTCTTGAGGGGAGGAGAGCCACTGTTCCCCTCCACGCCCCTCTGTCCCCCTTTGGGGCATAGGTCCGGGGTGGGGTAGTGCTGTCTGTCTCCCTGTCTGGGCATCTGTTCCGCACAGATGGAATGGCCTCCGGTCCTTCCAGAGCGTTCCACCCCAGGGCTGGCCCCCAAGCCTTGGGGGGGGGGGTCGGCCTCGAGGGAGGGGCTCTGGAGCGGGCCCAACCCTCCCCCCATGGCCGGGAGCTGACAATGCGATTAAGAGGATTCAGGCGATGAGCTGGGGCGCCCTGAGCCGATAAGCCAATCCTCACCTCCAGCCACCGGCCCTTGCTGCTGAGTCAGCGGCCTGGCCCGGCCTGGCACTGGGGCTGGGGGGGCACCAGAAGCCCCGTGGGCCCCGGGTGTCTGCACCTCTCAGATCCCATCTGTCTGGGAGCCTGGTCGGAGGGGAGGGTCCCGGCCCCTTTGCTGAGCTCAGGCTTAGCCACAAAGGCCGGGGGATTTCTGCAGGAAGAGACAGGTCTCACCCTCCCCTCCTTGCTGGTGTCTGGGGAGCAGAGCCGCCGGGGGCCGGGACAGGGAGATTAGAGGGACAGCAGGGGGGTCCGAGTGGAGGTGGGGAGCCAGAACGAGGAATAGCTGAAGGCAAAGCAAACTGTGCTAGAAAGAATGCTGGCTTTGCAGCTGCAGAACCCAGGATCAAATCCTCGCCCAGCCCCTTATTGCCTGTGTGATTACCTTGGCTCCCCCCCTCCGTGACTCAGTTTCCTCCCCTGTCAGTGAGAAGCGAGGAGGAGGTGCCTCCTAAGCGCCCTCCTCGCACCCCATGTATTCTCTTTTTAAAGGTTATTGTTTATTGATTTTTAAAAACCCTTACTGTGGACTGGACCAAGGCAGAAGAGCGGTAAAGGCTGCCAGTGGGGGTTAAGTGACTTGTCCTGGGTGTCTGGGGCCAGATTTGAACCCAGGACCTCCTGTCTCTAGGCCTGGCTCTCAAGTCACCCTAGCTGCTCCTTTTTTTAAAAATATTGAGTTCCAAATTCCCATCCACTCATTTTGTTATCTTACGACCTGGATTTGAATCTCCATCTCTGCCATTTACTGCCCGTGTGACCTGGGGGAAGTTGCTTCCCCTCTGTGAGCCTCAGTTTCCCCATCTTTAAAATGGCCTGTTCCAGCTGTCGATGGGGGGTCTCTTGTGCCCATCAGAGGCTCCTGGGCTGGGTCCTGAAGCGATGGCGGCAGCTCTCTCACTGGAAACGTTACCTGTGAGATGAGAGATGCCGGGAGGTCCTGCTGGTGGAGGTGAGGAAGAAGGAAAGTGCTGGCCAGGGCCCAGGGTGGGGGAGAGGGCAGCGAGCGTGGCTAGGAGCCCCCAGAGGTGAGAACGTGGCAACTAATATGAGATGACTTGTTCTCAGCCAGTGAATCAAGTCCTTGACGGACCTACTATGCGCCAGGCATTGCTCTAGGCGCTGAGGACACAGAAAACCGCCCCAACAGCCCTGCCCGTTAGCAGGAGGAACTCTCAGGGGAGGGAAATCCGTCTTGTAGCGCAGGTGGGCACCCATTCTGTGGCCTGCAGACCTGGAAAGCTGTCCAGGACACTTGGCAGGCTTGGGGGTCTCAGTCCTTACAAGCAGTCCTGGGAGATGAGCTCTGCCGCTGCGTCAGCCCCATTCTACAGAGGAGGAAACGGAGGCACAGACAGTGACTTGTTTTTGTGTTCCGTGATGGAATTCTGCAGCACCTCCCAAAGGAGCCCATTCAAAGCCAAGTCTCTTGAGTCTCCTGTGCCTTCCCGGCTGCCTTGGGGTCTCTGGGGAGAATGGCTGTCCCAGGGCGGAGAGGCTCTCCGCAGGAGGGGGCTGGGAGTCTCTCTAGTCCTCCCCATCTGTTGTCCCCCCAGTGCTGAGGCCAGCAATTCCCTGCCTTATCCCTTTTGTGCCCTTATTGATGCGCCTGATTAAAGGAGCCCTAATCGCTCCCAATTAATCCTATAAACTGCTCACAACTCAGGCTATTTGCATAATGCTGGGAAGGGCAGCTCAGAGGGGATCAGGGCTGGCTGCCCCAGAGGGGAGGGTGCCCGCGTCCCCCCTGGAGCCTGGGGGGGGGTCAGGGAAGAGGCCCAGGCTGGGAGAGAAGGGAGGGAGGAAGGACTTTCCCTGGAGGGGTGGCTCAGATCTTGGGCGCAGGTGGGGACTAGGAGGGAACAAGGGGGTCTTGCGGGGGGGGGGCAGCCCTCACCATCCCCCGGCTGGTCCCCAGTTCCCCAATTCCAGGGGGGAGGCAGGTCCGAGTTTCCGATGGAAACTGATCTGATTAGAGAGGGGCAGAGGCCGAGCTTAGGCCCCGGGGAAGGGGGGCCGCCCCGGCCGGAGAGGTATTTAATGAGGGTCGACTTAGGGTTCCCCGGGCAGTCCGAGGAGGGAGCGGAGCCGGCGTCAGCCCTTCTAGGGTAGGGTAGGGGGTCCTTGGTCAGAGCTGAGGCTGGGGGCCGCCGGGAGACCGTAGTAGAAACCAGCAGGGAAAGGGGGGCATCCGGTCGGCTTTGGGGAGTGTCTGTGTCCCTCTGTGTGTCTGGAGGAAGGTCGGGAACAGCCGAGAGCCCACCATCACCCCCACACGCACGCACGCTCCAGGGCGGCCGCTCTGCCCATCTGTAAACACAAGCCAGGCTGGCCAGCCCTGAGGACCAGGAAGGGTTCAAGCCACCCATCTCTTGTAAGTAGAGGCCTGCCCGGGAGGGATCCTTACAGAGGAACCAGGGCTGGAATGGAGACTTAATGGCCCGCATCTGTCATTGCAGGTGAATGGCACCGTCCAGTCGGTCCTCGGAGTAGCTCCGTGTGCGTGTGCACACGCGTGTGGGGGCGTGGGGAGGTGTCTGTGCATGTCTGTGACTCGCTGTGTCTGTGTACATTGGTGAGGCCGGCGGCCAGCAACTGGGGTCTGCGTGTTTGTGTTGTACGGGTGCCGATACGTGTGGCCGTGCTTGTGACTCAGCCTGTGTTTGGGGGTGACTGCCTGTCTCGGGGTTTATAGAGGGGGGCGTGTGTGTGCACGGATGCCCCAGAAATGCCACCAGCTTAGTTGATGCCTTTTCCCTTTGCCCCCAGCTCAGGAAGGGAGCACAGAGACTATTTCCCATCCTGCAGCTTTAGGAAAGAACCCCAGTGGGGACAACTTGCCGGGAGCCCCCTGGCTGGCAGGGATGGAGCCCTGATTAGAACCAAAGGCCTCCCTGACTTCTGGGCCCACATCTACAGTTGCTCATTGAGTGCCTACTGTGTGCTTTGGCCACGGCTGCCTCTGGGGACTCAGGCCCGGGAGTTTCCCAAGATGGAAATATGAGGAAGCAACATTTTCTCCTTGGGCTTCCTGTATTCAGGGCCCCAATCCTCCTGGTTTGCACATCTGCCTGCCCTCCTCCTCCTTCCTTCCTATTCTATCAAGCCCATCCTCTAACCTCTCCACCCCCAAAGCCAAAAGCCAGGGGAGGAAGCAGCCTCTCTCCCTCTCTGCCTCTGTCTGTCTGTCTGTCTCTCTGGTTAGGGTTAGCTCTCTTTCTCTCCCCCTGTTGCTGGCTCTCTGGCTCTGGCTCTCTCTCCTCCACTCCTCTCTTTCTGTCTCTCATAGTCACACACGTACCCCATCCCCAACAAAGATCCCAGGCTCACGCCATTGGGGTTCCTCAGTGGGCTGATCCTTCTCATCTGGTCCATCTTCTTCCCTGCAGCCGTGACAGTGACCTCTCCACCATCATCTCCAATTTGCACCAGAGCCGCCACCTCGTTATGCCTGAGCGCCAAAGCCGCTGTGAATTCCAGAGAAGCAGCGTGGAGATTGGCCTGGGCCCAGCAGGTGAGAGGGCCGCACCCACAGGGTTTGGGGTCTTCTGGGCCAGTCGGCGTGGAGGTGGGGGAGGGAATCTGCCTTCTGTGCTCCCGCCTCGGAGGGGAAGCACGAGGAGGAAGGTGTACTCTGGGGCTCCCTTTGGGGCCCACAATTGCATTCGTCCAGGCTACAGGCGGCAGAGCGTGTGAGATGAGGGACTCTGAACAGTCAGAGGCCTCCTGGCTTGTGCTGTCCCCATGCCTAGCCCCCCCCCACACACACACACATTCAGTCACCCACAGAGCTAGGTGATGAGACAGTGGGCACCAGCTACTCACTGCTTCTTTTCCCTTGTACACATACATACACAATCACAAGTGTGCCAACTCCATAGAAAGAGAAAGAAACACTTAAGAGGCAGACGCACCCAGAGAAAATCTGTAGACACATTTAGACCCAGAGAACCAGACACAAGCACTCGCTGTCTCTTTTTTTCTCCTTCTTCCTCTCTGCCTGTCTCTCTCTCTCTCTCTGTCTCTGTCTCCCTCCTCTCTCTTTATCTCTCTCTCTGTCTCTCTCTTTCCCTTCCTCTCTCTCTGTCTCTGTCTTTCCCTCTCTCTCTCTCTCCCTTCTCTGTCTCTCTCTCTCCCTCTCTCTCTCTCCCTTCTCTGTCTCTGTCTCTCTATCTCTCTTTCCCTTCCTCTCTCTGTCTGTCTCTGTCTTTCCCTTCCTCTCTGTCTCTGTCTCTCTCTCCCTTCTCTGTCTCTGTCTCTCTCTGTCTCTCTCTGTCCCTTCCTCTCTCTCTCTGTCTGTCTCTGTCTCTGTCTTTCCCTTCCTCTCTCTCTCTGTCTGTATCTCCCTCCCCCTCTCTCCCTTCTCTGTCTCTCTCTCTCCCTCTCTCTCTCTCCCTTCTCTGTCTCTGTCTCTCTCTCTGTCTCTCTCTCTCTGTCTCTCTGTCTCTGTCTCTCTCACACACACACACACACACCTGCTACCACACAGAGATCCACAGATCTGTGGAGACACATGGATGCTTGACCACTCTCATGTACACTGGTGCACCCCCCATATCTCCCTCTAAACCAGAGCCCTCCCCAAAGAAAGGGGGAGCCTATCCCTGAGGAGGCTTCAAATCTTGGGAGTACACCTTCCTTGGAGAAGGGTGTGGGACGTGTGGGAGAGGATGGAGAAGGCCAGTGGGAGAGCAGGAGGGGAAGATGAGGGAATGCCAGGGCAATGTGGAAGTGGCTGTCTCCCTCTGTCTTCACTGCCTTGGGATTGAGAGGGTGGGGGTGCCGGGGAATGGAGAACAGAGGTGACCGAGGGAGGCCTAGGGAAGGGTAGAGAAGAGTCTCTTACTCCAGAGGAGCTTGGAGAATGACAGGTGCTCAGTCACACCGGAGGGAACAAGGAGAGGCGAGTTAGCTGCTCTTTGGAGGGAATGTGAGACAGGTCTTAGGCCATGGCTGACTGGGGATTGTAGAACAGAGGAGAGAAAGGGGCTGAGAGATGCCTGGAAGCCTGGGTAGGCTTCTGAGGTAGGCTACCTGAGAAGGGGTTTCCTCAGGCCGAGCTGTTCTGTTTCTGGTACTCTGGTTCCTCTCACCCCATCAGAATCCCTCCTTCTATACACTATTTTGGGACCTCTCCTCTAGTCTCTTTGTCCTTCTTTGATCTCTGCATCTCAGTCATCGATGGCAGTCTTTCTATCTGTGTCTTTTGCTCTTTTTCTGTATCTCTCCACCTCTCTCTGTCTCTGTCTCTAGCTGGGGAAAGCCTCTGTCTTTGGTGCCTACAGTGAGGTGGGGGAATGAGGGGCGGGGGAAGGGGAGAGAGGTTCTGGGGCTGTGACGGCAGGAGGGAGGCCAAGCAGGCTGCTGATAAAATCTAATTGCCCTATCGATCGGCCGGGAGCCGGCGTGAGCCGAGGTAATGATCGAGATGTTCTGTGTGCCAGCTGGGGCCCCCCCTCACTCTCCAAGATCTCTTAATCACACACAAGCCAGCCCTGAATTCTCAGTCCTGTGAGAAGGAAGAAGCAGAGTAGGGCCAAGGTGAAGTAGCTAGGGGACACTGACCAGGGGACTGAGGAGGGATACTGACCAGAGAATACTGACTGGGGACATTGGCCAGGAGATATTGAATGGGACACTGACCAGGGGACTGAGGAGGGATACTGACCAGGGAATACTGACTGGGGACATTGGCCAGGAGATATTGAATGGGATACTGACCAGGGGACTGACTGGGGACACTGACCAGGGAATACTGACTGGGGATATTAACCAGAGGATATTGACTAAGGACGCTGATCATGGGAGACTGACTGGGGACATTGGCCAGGGAACTGACTAGAAACAGTAGCCAGAGGATAGTAACTAGAGAGACTGGGGTGCCCTGATTTGGGCTAGGGACTGAGGAACTGTCTAAGAGATGGTACCTAGGGGACAGTGACCAAGTAAATGATTTAGAGGACAGTCAGTGGTCATGGGGCAGTAACTTTGGAACTGACTAGGAGACAGTAATCAGGGGACTGATGAGAGGACAATGACTGATGGTAATCAGAGGTCAGTGACCAGGACACTGATGGGGAGACACTAACTAGGGGTCATTAACACTGACCTAAGGACATTAATCAGGGATAGAGAGCAGGGAATGCTAAGGAGAAGGTAGTAGCAAGGACATTGAGATTCTGGTCACCAGCTCTAGAGAGAGCAAGTCCCAGGGCGTCTGGGATGTCAGCCCTGGTTGCTGACTGTAACGAGTCCCCTGTCAGAGAACATGCTTGAGGCTTTGACTTTGCCAAGCCGGGAGGAAGTGGCTAGGTGACATTTGCTGTCCTTCTGTGACAGACACTTTCAGGAACTTAGGATTTAGAGTCAGAAGGGACTAGAGAAGAGAGGATGTCAGAGCTGGAAGAGGTGAGAACAGAGAATGTCAAAACCAAGGAATACCAAGATTGGAGCTGGGAGGGACCTTAGCCAAGTCGGAACTGGGAGAAGCTTTGGCATATAAAAGGTTAGAATGAGAGGGGAATTGGCCAAGGGAAGACTGGGAAGAGCTGTAGTTCCATAGAAACCTTTTAGTTCAACCCTCCCATTTTACAAAGGATGAGACTAAGGCCAGGCCTGCCCTAAGTCCCACCAGGTAGTAAGAAGCAGACCGGGGATCTATACCGCTCGGATCTCCTCTTTCCTGTGGTCCAAGTACTGGGGATGAGGCTAGCCTTGGAGTAACTGTGACTTTGCCTTATTTAGCTGGAGTCCCTGATGGGGAGAGGAGGCCAGCTGGCTCCCAATGGTTAGTCCCTGGCTGACTTCTTGCCCCATTGATTGCCAGCACCAGCCCAGGCAAGAGTGCTCTACCCCACCTCCTCCTGCAGGTGTCCAAATACCTGCTTTCTCCCTTCCTGGCTCTGATAAAGATTTAAGATCAGCCCATCCCTCCCTCCCTCCCTTCCTGCCTTCCTTTTTTCTTTCTTCCCTCGTTCCCTCCCTCCCTCCCTGACTTCCTTCCCTCCCTCCCTTCCTTCCTTCCTTCTCTCCCTCCCTTCCTTCCCCCTTCTTAGAACCAATATTGATTCCAAGGCAAAAGAGCAGTAAGGGCTAGATAACTGTGGTTAAGTGACTTGTCCAGGGTCACACATCGAGGCAGTATCTGAATTCAGATTTGAACCCAGGCCTGGCTCTATCCGCTGAGCTGCCCCACAGTCACCTACTTGAAAAGGGAAGGGGTAGAGACACATTCATTAAGCCTGGATGTGGCTGCTCTGAAGGGAGAATCGATTTCACCTTTCATTCTTTGGCTGCGTCTGCCCATAGTGCCTGCATGGGCAGTGCCAGCTGGGGGGATTCAAGCCCCAATCCTGGTCCTGTCCTTAGGTCAGCCCCTGCAGGCTTGCTTCCTTTCGCAGCCCCAAGAAGCCTGGGTGTGCCAGTTCCCAGGGGTTCCTCTCTGGGGAGCAGAGCTGGTGGGGGGGGGCTTTGATCCCTTCCCTCCCCCTCCCCCAGCTGAGATTTCAGCTCTGGGTAGGCTCTGTGTGCTGGGGTCCAGCCATGGGGGGACAGAGGTCTACCCCTTCCCTTGCCTTCTGCTTGGCAGGCTCCTCAGCCTGGGCCCATATCCCCCACACTCACGATGGGAAGGAACTGTGTCTGCCTCAGTTTCCTCAACTATAAAATAGAGATCCCAACAGCCCCCACTTCCCCGATTGTTGTGAGGGTCAGATCCCATCACAGGCACTTAATACATGCTTCTTCCCCATTGTGGAGGAGGCTGCTTTTTGAGATGGGCTTAAAGAGAACACAGGCCTGGAGACTGGAGGATCTGGGTTCAAATTTGACCTCAGCCTTTTCCTAGCTGTGTGACCCTGGGCAAGTCAACCCCAAACACCTGCCCTCCCCCTCTTCTACCTTGAAACCAATACACAGTATTGCTCCTAAGATGAAAGATAAAGGTAAGGGGGGGAGGCAGAAGGGGTACCAATCTTAGGGCCCAGCCTGGGCAAAGGTCTGGAGGCTGGCAGGAGCAATCAGAGAGGGAGCTAGTCTGGCCTTAGCACAGTGCCCAGCGTGTGCTTAATTTCTTATGATTATTGCCTGACACACTGGAGCATAGGCTAGGGAGGAGTCACTGTGCCAAATGCAGAAGATCCCAGGTTATGGAGGGCCTTGAGTGCCGAGCCCAGTTGGAATTTCACCTTGGAATAAGAAGTGTGCCTGGCCCTCGCTGCTCGGGCGGCCCCTGGTCTCTCCCTTTCACCCTGGCTCCAGCCTCTGTCTCCACCTGCTTCCTGTCCTTTCTGTAGCTTTGCCCGGGGCGCTCAAGTCGTCTCTGCTAGTGCTCCGCCTCCTCTCCCGGGCTCCCACTTTCTTCAGTCCTCCTTCGTGCCTGCGGTTTGCCCTTTGTTTCCCCCGCGGTCTCTCCCGGCTTCTGTCTCTGCTCGTCTCTCAGTGTCTCTGGCTCTCCCCTCCCCCGCCCGCCCGCCTAGCTGTCTGGGGCTCTGCGGGGGTCCTCGGCCCCCTCTAGGCTCCGCGCGGGTCTCTCAGGGCCTGAGTGGCTGCCTCCGCAGCCGCCGCTGGCCGCCCCGCCCCCGCCCCCCCTCCCGCCCCGGGCGCCCCGGGCGGCGGGGCCTGACGGGCGGAGATCGATAAGTTATTAGCACCATTCTGTCAGCCCTAATGCGGAGATTGATCGGGGCGCCCGGCGCTTCCCGGCCTGATAAAGATGACGGATTAAGGGAATAAGAAAAAGGATGGGGGGGGGGGGGGCGGCGAAGCGTCTTCCGCCAGAGAAACCGGAACCTTTAATGAGTTTGGCGGCGGAGGAGGGGGTCCCATTCATTCAGCCCTGCTCCTGCCCGGCTGGAGCCTCTCGGCTAGTGGGAACGCCAGCTGGGGCTGTGTGACCCGGCCAGGCACACAACCTCTCTGAGGTCTGGGGAATGGGAAACGGGCCCTCCTGCCTCCCTGCCCCCGGCCCTGGTGGAATGGGGGCAGGGAGAAGAGGGAGGCTGGGGACGGTCTGGAACGTTCATGTGTGCCGGCGGCCATCCGACAGGCTTCAGGCTCTAGCCGATCCCGAAAGGTCTGGGAGCCTCAGTTTCCTTGTGCAAAGAATGGGAATGAATGCGCCTCAAGCTCCCAGATTCCTGCCTTCTCGGTAGTGGCGGTGACCGGAGCGGGCTGGCGATGATGGGGAGGGCGGCTCGCACCGTCCTGGCCCCGGGCCCCACTTCAGGGCTTCCTAGTTGGCCGCTGCCCCTGCGGGAAGTCCAAGCCCCAGGAAAGGGGAGCCTCAGGCCCATTTCTCTGAGTGGAAGGCTGAGGTGGGGAGAGGGGAGTGACTCACTGGGGCTCCGGGCAGCTCAGTCCTCATTACTCTAGAAATGAGCTGACTTGGACCGCTTTTGCCTGAGGCTGGGAAGGGGAGGAGGGAGAGCTGAGCCTGCTGGGTGTTCCGGGCAGCTTTCCGCAGGGTTCGTGCTGGCGGCTTCACGCCAGAACTCACAGGTGGATTTGACAATCTAGGACAGCGTGGAGGAGGAGGAGAGGGAAGAGGAAGGTCAGCCCCGCAGTCCTGCTGTGGGGATCCCTGCGCTGGCCGGTAGCCTCGGCCTGGCCTGCCATTCTGCCACCCAGCCGGCCAGGTGCAGCCGCAGATCCAGGCGTTTGTTTCCTGGGACCTTGGAGAGCTTGCGGCCCCGTAACGAGCCCTTGATAGATGAGGCTTGGATGGCCCCGTGACAGTTCCCTCCTTTCTCCAGTCCCTGTCCCCAAGCCCTGGCACTGGCCTCCCAGACTCCCCCTCCCGCTGTCTGTCCATCAGCCCCGTTCCCGCTAGTTAGTTACGGGTGGATATTGATTCTGGATCATCGGGGGACGCTGTGGTTGTGACGGCCTCAGGCTTGGGCTCAGAGGGGGGGCTGCGCTAATGCAGGCTTGGCTCCGGCGTTTCCGGGCGTTTCCGGACACTCTCAGGGGAGAAGATTGAAGGGGAGGGAGGAAGAGAGGGAGAGACTCCGAAGGGGGAGAGGCTGAGAGAGAGGGAGACAGAGAGAGAAGGAGGAGGAGGAGAAGAGGGAGAGAGGAGGAGGGAGACAGAGAGAGAAGGAGAAGAAGAACGAGAGAGAGAGAGGGAGAGAGAGAGAGAGAGAGAGAGAGAGAGAGAGAGAGAGAGAGAGAGAGAGAGAGAGAGAGAGAGGAGGAGGGAGACAGAGAGAGAAGGAGAAGAAGAACGAGAGGGAGAGAGAGAGAGAGAGAGAGAGGAGGGAGACAGAGAGAGAAGGAGGAGAAGAGGGAGAGAGGAGGAGGGAGACAGAGAGAGAAGGAGAAGAAAAAGAAGGAGAGAGAGAGAGAGAGAGAGAGGAGGAGAAGAGGGAGAGAGGAGGAGAAGAGGGAGAGAGGAGGAGAAGAGGGAGAGAGAAGGAGAAGAAGAAGGAGAGAGAGAGAGAGAGAGAGAGAGAGGAGGGAGACAGAGAGAGAAGGAGGAGGGAGACAGAGAGAGAAGGAGAAGAGGGAGAGAGAGAGAAGGAGAAGAGGGAGACAGAGAAGGAGGGAGAGAGAGAAGGGGAAGCTAGGTTCAGAGAAGGAGAAAAGATGAGATAAAACTGGGGAACACGTTTAGAGACTGAGTTAGGTGGGAGAGGAAGGGCAGAAAGTCAGGAAGGAGCTATTGGTAGAGAAATGAGGCTGAGGAGGTAGTAGCGGGGAAAATGCGAAAGGAAGAGGTTCCAAAGCAATGAGAAGGGGGAAGCCTCGGAGCCAGGGTAGGCTGAGGAAATGAGACTGCAAGAAGAAATCGAGAGCCTGAGAAAGGCCGAGATTTCAGGGAGGGAAGCCCGGACCGACTGGCGGGGGAGAATCAAAGAGGGGAAAATTCAAAAGGGCTCCGGTAGTGATTCAGAAATAATAAGGGGGAGGGAACTTCAGATTCCGAGGAGGAGAGAGGCAAAGACTGAGAGAAGGAGGCTCAGACTCTGAAGGGGAGAGGAAGGAGGGAGGGGGAGTACTGAGGTCGGTCCGCGAGGCTGGCGGGAGGCGCTCTGCCGGGTTTGGCACAGGACATGAAAGGCTCGTCCTGTCGGCTGCCCAGGGGGCCCCAGGCCGGCTGCACAGACCATGAAACTCAGTACGCGTATTGTTGAAGAGGGAGGAGATGGGGGGGGGGGGCTGGGCTCGAGGGCTGTGGCCGGCGTTGGGGGTGGGGCTGGCCTCCTAACCTCTGCCCTGCCAACCTGCCTGTAGGATTTGACCAGTCCTAGGAGCTCAGTTTGATTCCCAGAGCTGACAGTCTGATGCTGTTCTCTCCTCCTGTGCCCCGCCTCCCCCTTCTCTTCCTCCCTTCTGCCCCTGCCCCTCCCCCAGATGACCTTTTAGGCAAAAGGCGGGGCTGCTCCCCCAGCGGCGGCGGCGGCGGCGGCAGTGACCGCCCCACGGAGAAGAAGCCTAGGAGTGAGTCCCCCAAGGGTAAGGGCCGGGCCAAAGACGTCAGTGTGTGGGGAGGTTCCCCAGGGGGCCTAGTGGGCAGCCCTGCCCGAGAGCCAGGGCTGTCCCTGTTAGGCTGGGGAAACTGGATTAGGACGCGCCAGTCCAGGCACTGCGTGTGCATGTGAACATACATGTGTGAGCCTGAAAAGTTCCTGGCATGTCCCAAAGGCCCGCGGAAGGTTCCCTGGGCATATTCTTTCAATGCAGCCCCGTCAAGAAAGAGGGAGTGTGCAGGTGTGGGCAGACATTCTGTGGGGGCTTCCTCCCACTGCACCCATCCTGGCCATTAGACCCGGGGCTGTCCCTCTCCCTCCCTCCTCACCCTTTGCCTGCTTCCCTCTCCCTCACCCCCAGAGCCCTCCCCCTCCCCCCTGCGGGAGGAGCCGGCCCCCCAGATGACCCCGGAGGAACACTACCGAAGGATGATGTCGGCCCTTACTGAGCCTGGCGCCTTTGAGGAGCAGCAGCGGCTGTATCAGCTGGCCAGCAGCGTGGGCCTGCCCAGCCACAGTGGTGAGTGCCCCTCCTGGCCTCCTCCACTCCTTCCGTGGTTTTTCTGGGACGTTCTGGCTCCCTTCCGGCCTCGTGCCCCAAGAAATGCCCCGACCTGGCTCAGGCAGTTCTAGTAGGGGGGCCTGGTGCTGCCCCAGCGCCCCGTGCCAACCTGGAGGGAGGAATGGGGAGAGTTGGCCCTCTCTTGGCCCCCCACCTCCAGGCCCCCGGGGTATGTCATGCCCAGGTTCGTCCACATCACCCATGCCGGCGCCTATGCCAGCAAGCCCACATGTTGGCTCACATCTTCATGTGTGCAAACTGGCACATGGGGAAAGCCTTCCACGCTGCCTCCCACATTGGCACCCAGCACCCAGCACCCAGCCGGGCCAGGGCGGCTCCGGAGTCGGGCAGTCACAGCCTCCGCGGCTGGCGGGGGCGGGGAGCTGCCTTTTCCTGTCACTCGGAGGCCGGGGGCCGCTGGCAGCCTCCTCGGCCTGAATAATTCACACAATCTTAATAATTGAAGAGCCTGCCCTTTAATTGCCTCCCGCCCCCTGCTCCCCTCCCCCCTCCTGCGAGGCGGCGGGCGCGGGCCGGGGGCTGTGCCGGAGGGGCGGGGCCGCGGGCGCAGGGGGCTGGCACGCCAGCAGGGCCTGGAGCGAGCCTGTCAGTCACCGTGGCGGCGCCGGCCCGCTGCCTGCAGGGCCCGACTGTAAATAACTGAGCGGGGCCGGGGGAGGGGCGGGGGCCGTTCCGGTCACTGGGGATCAATGCGGCTCTGAAGCTGGCGCGGAGCCCGGGGCGAGATCCCAGGCCCCCGGGCGGCCGGGCAAGCGGCCGGCCCGGAGCCGGCTCTTCTCGAGTCATTAATCTGGGAGCAGCCGCTGAGGCTGCGGGGAGGGGGCAGGGCCAGGCTGGGGAGAGCTGCCCGGCTTCCCTCACCCCCGCCCTGGCCCCGTGGAGAAAGGGGAAAGGGGACAGGGTGGGGGGGACCTCGGCCGGAGGTCCAGCCCAGTTTCCAAGTCATTTCCCCAATTCTTCCCAGTATGTTGGGCTGGAAGCTGGCCCTTTCTGGGTCCTCCTGCCTCTGGGTGCCCCTCAGGGTCCCCCTGGCATGCAGACTAGCACCCAGGAAGTGTGTGGGTGATTGGGGGTTCCCCATCCTGGTTTAGGGGTCAGGACTCAATGCTCACTCTCTTTCCATCGTGGGTGGGAAGGGCTTTCCCTCCTTTCTCAGGGGAGCCTCAAACCCCCTAAGTGAGAGGCAGAGGGTGGAACTAGGAGACTTTCTGGCTCCTAAAAGGGCCCCATCCTGTTTGCCTTGGGCTCCTGTTTCTGCCCTTCCCACTGGGCCCCTCTTGGCATGATGCCCTATGCCCCCTCTGGGCTCTCCTCTGCACCTCCTCAACATTCTCCATATCCAAATGACTTGGTCTTGCCCTCTGGCCGCCCTCAGGCCACTCAGGCCTGTCCCATGCCAGTATCAAGTTCCTGGGTGGGAGTCCCCAACTCCCTGGGATGGCTGCAGGGTGCTTAGGCAGCCTGCTCAGGGGGTCTCTGGCTCTCTCCCTTTCCCTGTCTCTGGTTCTCCTTCTGTGTCTGATTCTCTCTCCTCTCTGGCTGTGGCTCTATCTATGTCTCTCCCTTTCCCTCTCTCTTGTCTCCCTGATTCCTCTCTTTCTCTCTGATTCTCTCTTCTCTGGCTCTCTCTCTCTCTCTCTCTCTCTCTCTCTCTCTCTCTCCCCCTTTCCCTCTCTCTGATTCTCTCCTCCTGTCTCTCTGATTCTCTCCTCTGTCTCTCCCTTCCCCTCTCTGATTCTCTCCTATCTCTGTCTCCCTGATTCTCTCCTCTGTCTCCGATTCTCTCCTGTCTCCCTGATTCTCTCCTCTGTCTCCCTTTCCCTCTCTGACTCTGATTCTCTCTCCTGTCTCCCCCTTTCCCTCTCTGACTCTGATTCTCTCTCCTCTGTCTCTCCCTTTCCCTCTCTGATTCTCTCCTATCTCTGTCTCCCTGATTCTCTCCTCTGTCTCTCCCTTTCCCTCTCTCTGATTCTCTCCTCTCTATCTCTGTCTCCCTGATTCTCTCCTCTCTGTCTCCCTGATTCTCTCCTGTCTCTCCCTTTCCCTCTCTCTGATTCTCTCCTATCTCTGTCTCCCTGATTCTCTCCTGTCTCTCCCTTTCCCTCTCCCTGATTCTCTCCTCTGTCTCTCCCTTTCCCTCTCTGATTCTCTCCTCTCTATCTCTGTCTCCCTGATTCTCTCCTCTCTGTCTCCGATTCTCTCCTGTCTCCCTGATTCTCTCCTCTGTCTCTCCCTTTCCCTCTCTGATTCTCTCCTGTCTCTCCCTTTCCCTCTCTGACTCTGATTCTCTCCTCTTTGTCTCTCTCCGCCTCTGGCTCTCTCCACAGACCTTCTGAGGCTCAGGCAGGAGGTGGCTGCCGCAGCTGCGGTGAGGAGCCCCGGGGCCTTGGAGCCCCATCTCCCCTCATCCTCCAGCAGTTCTGCGGGCACTGGAGTCGGAGGCGGGGCCGGAGGGGGGGTCGGAACACGGCGGAAGCAAGGCCTGCCCCCCCACAGGGAAACAGCCGTCCCTGGGCACTTCTCTGATAGGTAAAGGGCGCCGGTGGGAGGCGCTCCGGGCATAAGGGGGTGGGGGAAGCCCTACTCGAAGCTGCGGCCTCCGGAAGGGAAACCGAGGGCTGGGCCACAGACTGTGCAATGTGGCCTCTCCGGGAGGCCGGGAGTCCCGCGGGGTGAGGGAAGTTGGGGGCGGGGCTACAGAGCCTCCCAAAGCTGGCCTCCCCCTCACTCACCAGCCGTTCTGCTAACTTTAAATGGGGGGGAATCTCGGAAGGAGCCAGATGGTGCAGCCTTCCCCCCTTCCCCCCTCCCCTGGCCGCCCGGGTGCGGGGAGCCCCGGGCTGGCTTCACCGCGGCGCAGCGGGGTAATTACCGCCGCCGCAGCCCGGCCCGGCGCCCGCCAAGGTCAGCGCCTCCGCGCCGCCGCCCGAGATTAATTGGCGCCGCCGGGGGCGGGGGCAGGGCCTGATGGAGGCTTTAACGAGCCGCGCATCGACCGCCCCCCCTCCCCTTGGCCGGCCTGCGGCGGAGGCGCAATTAGTGCCTGAGCAGGGGGGCCGTGGGGGCCTGGGGAGATTCTGGGAAATGGGAATGAAGGAGCCCCCCCCAGCAGGCTCCTCCCCAGAGCATCTGCGGCTCAGCCTGCTTCTCTCGCCCTCAGGGACCTGACCCATCCGTCGCTGCTGTCGCCCCAGAATGCCCCCCACATCGCCCTGGGCCCCCACCTCAGACCCCCCTTCCTGGGGGTGCCGTCAGCTTTGTGCCAGACGCCAGGTGAGGGGGGCGCCAGACTGGCCCACGGGCTGGAGGGGGTGCTCTGCGGGCAAGGGGAGGGGGCGCACCGGGGCCTGCTGACCGCCCCGCCCCCCCCTTCTCCCAGGCTACGGCTTCTTTCAGCCCGCTCAGGCCGAGATGTTCGCCAGACAGCAGGAGCTCCTGCGGAAACAGAGCCTGGCCAGGTGAGGGCCGCCAGAGAGCCGGGGAGGAGGGGGGCCTGGGCTGCCTCAAGGCTGTGGGGAGCCGGCTGGCTGCAGCGGGGATGTCCTGACCCCCCAGGCTGGAGATGTCGGCAGAACTGCTGCGGCAGAAAGAACTGGAGACCCTGCACAGACCCAGGCTGCTGACGGGGGACCCCCTGGGGCTGCCCCAGGAACACCCGGCCCTGCGGACCCACGAGGGGCCCGACAGCCACTCCCTGCCCCCCGCCTCCCTCCACGAGGACCTGCAGCGCCGGCGCAGCGCCATGCTGGTGCTGAGGCACAGCTCTGCCCCCCTCTTGGCCCTCCCCCCCCACGGAGCCCCCTGCCCGGGCCCCGGCCCCCCGACGCCCCCCAGAGAGCAGGCCCGGCAGCGTCCTGTGGCCCGCAAGGGGGCCGGGAGGCCTGGAGAGGCCAAGGAGGCCGCGGGTCCAGGAGCCCCGGCCCAGGACAGCCCAGAAGATGACTCCAAGGGCTCGGACAGCGAGGACGCCGAGGCTTCCCGAGCTGAGGCGGGGGGCGGCCCCAAGGACCTGGCCGGCGGGCCCAGAGGCGACTCTCCGGGCCAGGGCCTGGGGGGCAGGGCCGAGGGGAAGGGGCCGCTGCTGGGCCCCCCGCTGCCCCCCCCTCTGCCTCTGAGCCTCCCTTACGCCGTCAGCCCCTACTTCCACACAGGTACGTGGCGCACTCCTCTCCCTGGCTGCGGTTGGGGTGCACCCAAGGGGACCCCCACCCCGAGTCAGGCGGCACGCTGAAAGGCTCTGCGGGGGGGGGGAGGCCAGCCGTGACCCCCCTCTGCTCCTGCAGGCGCCATGGGGGGGCTGTTCTTGGACGGCGGAGAGGAGGCTGCGGGCCCCGAAGACGTCAGCAAGTGGACCGTGGATGACGTGTGCACTTTCGTGGGTGGCCTGGCCGGCTGCGGAGAGTACGCCCCGGTACGGGAGGGGCCGGGGTGGGGGGGCTGCGGGCGGCACACTCGGCCATCCTCGGGCTCTGAGCGCTGGCCTCTACTGGCCGTGGGGGGCAGCAGCCTCCCTGGAGGCCCCCAGAGGGAGAAGAAACTGAGCCCGGCAGCCTGGGCCTTTTGTCCGCAGGTGTTCCGGGAACAGGCCATCGACGGGGAGACGCTGCCCCTGCTCACCGAGGAACACTTGCTGACCAACATGGGGCTGAAGCTGGGCCCGGCCCTGAAGATCCGCTCCCACGTGAGTCGCCCGGGCAGCGAGGCCCTGCCCCCGCCTGGGCTGGGGTCTGGGGGGCGGCTGGCCCCGCGGCATGGCCCCCCGCAGACCCCTTTGCTTTGTCCCCCCTCACAGGTGGCCAAGCGTGTGGGCAGACTCTTGTACATGGCCAGCTTCCCCGTGGCCTTCCCTCTGCAGGCCCCCGGCCTCCGGGGCGGCGACAGGGAGCTGCCGGGAGAGCCGCAGCCCTCGTCTCCGGCCAACACGGCCTCCCCCTTTGGGGGCGGCTTCTCGGCCAGCAGAGGCTCCCCCAAACAAGAGAACGGGACGCCCTCCCTGCCGGTGGGGATGGGGGACACGCCGAAGCCTCCCTCCTAACCCCGGGGACCCCGACGGGCGGCCCTGCCTGGCTGGGCTCAGCTCGAGGCCAAAAAAGGGAAGAGGAGCCACAGAGGACGCGGCCTGGAGGCCCAGGAGGGGAAGAATCCAAAGAATTTCTGCAAGCAGTTCCAGGGGTCCCGGCCAGGCGGCTCCAGCAACTTGGACCCATACCAAAGAGGGGAAGCTGGGGCGGACGAGGGAGGGGCAGGCTCCCCCGCACTGCACGCGCCACCCACTTTTCTTACAGACTCTGCGGTACATCTAAGCTTCTTTATATTGTCAAGAAAACCCAATAAAGGCCCCACAGGGACCAGGTGGATGGGCCCGGGGCTCAGTCTTCGTCGGAGAGATGCAGGTCTTGCACTAAGTCGTCCTCGCCCCGCGCCAGGTCCTCCAGCTCCGCCGGGGCCACCCGCGGGCCTTCCCCTGGGCCTGGGGAGGGAGAGAGCACGGGCTGGAGGAACAGGGCGCCGATTCCTCTAAGGATCTCAGGCGGGGTCTGCGCAGGGCGGAGGCTCAGGGGCGCCCCCCCCCCCAGCCTCGCAAGGAGCCTCACCCTCCTCGGAGCCCTGGTCCTCGACGTCGTCCTCGCTGTCCTCTGGGTCCTCGCTCAGGCTCGAGCACTCGTCCAGGCTGTCCCCCAGGCCGTCACCGGCTGCCCCCTGGGCTCCCCTGGGCCCGCCGCTGCCTGCAGTTCAGACAGTCCTGGTCAGTGAGGCCCTCCCCATACCACGTGACCTCTCTGGCCTCCCTTTCCTCAACTGAAAAGGAGGGGAACGGACGGGCACCTCCCAAGATGCTCCCAGTTTTGGAACGAGGGAGCCCAAGAGCTCTGCGGCCCCCCCAAAAGGGGCTTCAGGGAGGAAACCGAGGCAGGCAAGTGACTCACCCAGGGTCCCACGATAAGGGAGAGACAAGACTGGAACCTGGACCTCCCCTGGCACCAGAACTTGTGCTCTGACCCCCGAGAGTGCCCACCCTCAGGATCAGGGCTGCCACAGCAGGGACCAGGGTCTGGCGGGTCTGCAAGGCGGCCATGGGTTTCTGGCCCGGCCCCTTCCCTCGTGAGCTCCAAGCCGGGGCTGGGAGGTGGCCCAGAACACAGCCAAGCTGGAGAGGGCGGGCTTCTGCCCAGAGAGTAAACTGAGGCAAAAGCGCTGTGCCTGGGGGCAGGCAGGAGCCGCCCCTCCTGATCTCCCCTTGGGCCACGTGCCCCCTGGGGGGCACATCGGCTTCCAAGTTGGGCTGGTGCACAAGTTCTGGGTTTGAATCCTGCCTCATGGCAAAGCTCTGTTGGCTTTAAAAGTCCTTCCTTAACCGTCCCTTTCCCAGCCCTTCCAGGCCTCTTGCACCTTCCTCTGGTCCACCCTAGCCGCCGGGCTTCCCTCCCCAGCTCCCCCTGCGCCATGAGGCCGGGGCTCCCGGGGCAGAGGCTGGCTTGTCTGTCTCGTAGGGCACACAGTAGGCGCTTAATCAATGTGACTGACCAGAGTGAGGATGGCCCCTAGCCTCGGGGAACACCTAAGATGTGACTGCAGGAGCCCCTTCCGGTGCTGTCTCTGCCTTAGGTCTGACCCGAACATGGCTCCGGGGCGCCCCACCACAGCCCTTCCATGGGGGGGGGGGGGTCATGAGCCTGCTCGGGCCACCCCAGAGGACGGAGTCACGGTGCTGGGTGCCCGGCTCAGCCTCTGAGCCGCCCGGGCTGACCTGGGAGGAGGGACGGCTCCTTCCCCATCGGCCGTCCTACCCCAGGCACCGCAGGCCGGCCTTGAACCCGGGGCTCAGGCCGGACCTCCCCCTGCTGGGCTCGCCCAGCCTCTCAGGCATTTGAAGAAAGTGATCCCATCCCCCCTTCTGGCTGCGGCCAATCTGTCTGGACAGTCCAGCCTCCTCCATCCCTGGGGCCGGGCCTCACCCTTCACGGAGAGCCCTTCGCCCTCCTCGTCAGAGTCGGTGTCCAGGTCAAAGAGGTCCTTGAATTCCCTGCGGTCCTCCTCCTTCCTGTCCTCCGGCCTCCGGCGCTTTATCTCTGGGAAATTCAGTTCTTCCAGCTGGAGAAGAGGAAGAGGAAGAGGAAGGCCGCGAGGCGGGCGGTCAGTGTGGCCCATGGAAGCCGGGCGCAGGCCTGGTCCTCCGGGGTCACCCTAAACCAGGGCGGGCCCCGTGACCCCAAGATGGGGAGGGCCGGGGCCTTTGGACTGCTCTTCATGCCCAGGAAGCCCTCCCTGCCCACGGGCCGCCCCCTCACCCTCTCTTTGCCGCTGATCTCCAACAGGATCTCCTTCTCCCTCAGCTTCTTCCAGTGGCCGTAGTAGCGGGTCAGGGGGGTGCCCTCGGCCCGCACCTGCTTCTCCCAGGCGTCCTGGGGGACCCGACAGCCGGGATCAGTCCGGCCCCTCCCCCAGCCTCAGGAACCCCCAGACGGCAGGCACCCCCGCGGCGCTGAGTGGAGCCTTTCTATGTGTGCCCTCACTGGGGCTGATCCGGGGCCCCAGCCCCCCACCCTGCCACCCCCACGGCACGGCCCAGCTCTGTCTCTACAAAGGGGTAAAGTGAGGGGAGCAAAGCCCCCAGGCACTGGGATGGGGACGGCGGCCCGGCTGTTCCCGGGGTACCCGACGGGCTTTGGCTCGCCCGTCTAGTCTTCCCCGAGGCCACCTTCCAGACACCGGCCATCTCTGCCCGGTGCCAGGCGAGCACCTGGTCAGGGTGCCGGGTGGCCACCCCTCCCCCACCACTGACCACGGCCTGCCGGTCAGCCACGCCGAAGGGGACCTTCTGCCGCCGGCCCGAGATGTACTCGGCGTTCTCCTGGATCTTGTCCAGCAGCTGGCGGATCTGCTTGCAGTAGTTGGCCACTTTGCACTCCTTCAGGAAGGATTTGAACTGCCAGAAGACAGGAGGCGTCACGGCGGCCCCAGGACCGCCCCCGGCTCTGCCCTCCCAGGACAGAGGGCGTCCTCGGCATCCGCTGGCCCGAGGGACCTTGGACCGGACACGAAGGGTCCGAGTCACCGCGAGGCGCGACCCCAGAGTTGGCTACGTGAGCTGGTCCGAGTGCCTCGGACGATGCCCGCAGGCCCGACCCTAGGGAACGCCCAAATGCCCCACATCAGGGATGGGGTGCGGGTGCGAAGCCCGGCCGCCCTCTGGGGCCTCTCTGCCAGGGCTGGGCTCAGGGCTGCTGGGCTGGCGACGCGTCCCAAGCGAGCGAGGCACGAGTGGGGGGGCCCCCTCGGCTGCTGCTTGCCCCGAAGTCTCTTCCCAGCCCGCCCCTTCCTGCCACCTCCCCAGCTGAAGGGCCGCCCACCCGCCCCGGGCGGCCACGCTTGTGCGGAGGAACGTCGGCTTCTGAGGGGCCGCCGGGCACAGGACCAGGCACACGGCCGGTGCTCTGAGAAAGGAGTCCGCTGTGAAGGCCAAAGGGGAGAGAAGGGGAAAGAGGGGGAGAGGAGAGAAGGCTCCCTGCTGTGACGGCCACCCCGGAATGCCCTGCACCTCAGCTGCACCCACAGTGCCACAGAAGCCCGCCCGCCCACCTGTCCGGCCTGCCTCTCCCAGGCTTGGCTGTGCCTTCTCCCTGCCGGGCAGGCTCCATAGCGCCGCGCCCAGAGAGGACCGCGCCCCTCCCCCATTGGAAACATGGGGGGTCGGGGGGGGGGGCTGGTCCCGCCTTGGGAGGGAGGGAAGGTGGAAGGGGAAGCTCGCGCTTCTACGCTGCAGGGGGCCGGCGAGGAAGGAACTCATGTCCTGGCTGCCCACTTCTCAGATGGGGGATGGAGGCCAGACCGCCTGGGTTTCCGGGTCCGGCTGTCCAGGTGCCCCGCTCTAGCCCTCGGTGGCGTGTGAGAGCGGGCACTTCGGTGCCCTCCAGCCTCCCCAGCGTGCCCCCAGAGCGCGGGCACAAGCCCCGCCTTCACCCTGGCTCCCTGGCATGCAGGAGGTATTCAGTCGGCATTTGTGGCTGGATGGGCCGAGTTCAGGTCGCCTCCCACGACCCCTGCCCGGGCACGTGCCCCGATGCTCACCTGGAGGATGGCGGGCAGGGCCAGCTCCGGGAAGCCGATGGCACAGGCCTGGCTGTGGAGATACTCGAGGCTCAGGTCGTAGAGCTGTTCGATGAGGCCGTCCTGGAGAAGGGGACGGGGCTCAGCCGCTGCGGGCACTCTTCACGGGCACCCAGAGAGCTGCCCCCCGGCCCGGCCCGGCTCCCTGGTACCCCACAGACAGGGGCCACCCGGCCCAGGACAGGAGCCCGGCGGAGAGGCTCTCCGCCGGGGCCAGAGGCCGCCCAGCCTGCCCCCGTACCCGGTAGGCCTTCTCCTGCAGGTTGACGTTAGACAGCTTGAGGATCACGGCGAAGTTGATGGGCTTGGCACTCATCCGCCCGGGCTTCCTGTTGAAGTCCACTTGCTGGAAGATCTGCAGGAAAACGCAGTCTGAGCTCAGGGACCCTCCCGGCACCCCTCGGGGGCCAGCATTCCCCCAGTCCGGGGGCTCTGTGGGGGCTCCATGGCTCTACAGGGGCTCTGAGGAGGCTGAGGGGACCCAAGGCCCCTACAAAAACTTGGGGGCCCCAAGTCCAGCATGACAGAGACAGGAAAGGGGGCAGCCCATCCCGTGGGTAGGTTTCCCACACAGGAGGAACCCCGACAATCTATCCTCATGCCTGCCGGGCTGCCCCGGAAACCCTTCCCCCCCCACCCTCAGAGGGCTGAGGACACAACTTTCACCAGGGCCGGGCCCAGGATGGACAGTTCGGGGTCTGCCGTGCCCAGCTTGTCTGACAGATGGAGAAACCGAGGCTGGTGGGTCAAGGGGGGGCTGCTGTGCTTTGGCGGCCAGGGAGGATCAGAAGAACCCCCATTCTGGCCATCTCCAGGGGGTCACCCCCTCCCCCATACCAATGTGTATCTTCCCACTTCGAAGTGACAGGGAAGTCCCAGCAGCAGCTGCACCATTATCTAGGCAGCTGCTGGTGCCCCAGATCAGGAGGATCTGGGTTTGAATCTTGTCTCACATATTTCCTAGCTACGTGGTCCCAGGAAAATCACTTCCCTGCTGGCTGCCTCAGTTTCCTCATCTGTAAACGGGGGATAATAACGGCCCTGACCCATCTGTAGGGGAAGACCTCAGTGCCACTGAAATGCAGGCCAGCCTCGGGCCTCCCCCCCCACCAGGGGTCAGCTGGGAGCCAGTGAGGCGGCCCCATGGAAATAAAAAATTAAACGTTCCTCCCCGGATAATCAATACTGCAAACCTCGTTATACACGATGATGTTTTTCCCCCAAATGGTATTGATCGCAGAGGTCACCGCACCAGAGGGGGGGGAGGGGGAGGGGCCTGAGAAAGGGGAGGCCCCGCCTCCCGGGTGCCCCAGCCAGCTCCAGGGAGGAGCTATAATCATTGCCCTTTTACTGATGGGGAAACTGAGTCGGAGCAGAGCCTGGGGGCGGGGCAAGCGCGGCTCCTCTGCCCCTCCCCCGCCGGCTTCCCCCTGCAGCCACCCCTCCTGGGGGAGGGAGGCCGGCCCACACTTATCTGATGGATCCCCAGAGCCTGGGGGGGGGGGAGGGGCCTGGCCTGGGGGGGGCCTTGGCGGATGTGGCCCAGCCGGCCGGACATGAGAGGCCGAGAGGTGTGTCAGAGGCAGCTCGGGGAGCCAAGGGCCGGAGGTGGGAGACGGTGGGTGAGAGGATGTGGTTTCCGAGGGCCCTTTGCAGCTGCCCCCCCTTCCTTCCGGGGCTGACCACAGTGCTGGCAGCGGGCGGCCCGGGCCTCTGCACCAGCCCCAACTCACCTCCAGGATGAAGGGCAGGACAGGCACGAAGGTGCCCGTGCTGTCCGAGAGCAGCGTCAGGGCCCGCACGCAGTGCATCCTCAGCGGGTAGAAGCGCGCCGTGGGGACCAGCCTGGGGGCAGCAAGGCGTGAGGGGAGGCCAGGGGCCCCCCATGCTGGCCCCCCTTGTAGGGGCAGAGAAGGCCCCTCCCCCACTTGGGAAAGCAGGAGGGGGGCCTTGAAACTCCTCCCGGGGCTCCCCACAGCCGTCCTGCATTTTTAATGCCCTCCTCAGGGCTGGTCCTTATCTGGCAGGAGCACATTTGCTCCCCCCTCCCCCTCCCCCTCGGCTCGTGCTGGGAAAGAGCCCCACCTGCTGGCCGAGCGGGGAGACACACCCGGACACCCAGACACAGACAAGTAACGCGCACACGCTGCGGGGCTCACTTGATGCAGCCGATGATGACTTGGGTGAGCGGGTAGAGCAGGGGCTCGAGCACGTGGCGGGGCTGCACGCTGCTCAGGACGCGGCACCACAGGAGCAGGCAGTGCACGTACTGCCAGTTGTACACGGCCTGGAAGGTCTCCTGCGGGGGAGGGGTGCTCCTGTGAGAGGCTCAGGGCCCCACGGACAGGCTCCCTCCGGGAGGCTCCGGCCCGCCCGCCCCCCCCCGCCCCCCCCACCTTCTTGTTCATGGTCATGGCGTTGCGCAGGTGGATGGCGAGCTGGCGGATGTAGAGGAAGGCGTGCTGGTAGGAGAGGCTGGGGTCCAGCGCGCACATCTCCGTCAGCGTGCGCTGCATGAAGTTGATCATGGGGAGCGCGTTGGGTGACGTGAACTTGCAGTTCTTCACGTAGGAGATGTACATTTGCTGTCAGGGGAGGAGGGTGCGGGTCACCGGCGGCTCGATGCCGGATGGGGGAAACTGAGGCAGGGTTTGACCTCGACCCCCCCCCGACCCCCCCAGGCCTCACCTTGAGGACGGGGCTCAGGAAGGCGTCGCGCTGGTGGCGGCAGACTTTGTTGAGGACCAGGAAGGCCATGACGCGCACTGTCTCCTCGCCGGTGCTCCACAGCGCCACCATCCTCTGGCACAGAGAGCGGCCCTGAGCGCCTGGCGGACGACCCCAGGCAGAGCCCCCCAGAGCAGGGGGGGGCACAAAAGCGGGGGCAGGGCGGGGGGGGCACAAGCCGGGGCAGGGCGGGGGGGGCACACACGGGGGCAGGGTGGGGGGCAGTCTGTCCATCCCAAGGACACAGGAACCCTGAGAAGCCCCCCCGGACGTGGGCCTCACCTTGAGCAGGACGCGGCAGTGCTTGGGGAAGGTGAGGTAATACGGGACGGTGGCCACGACGTGCTGCAGGACGGCGGCCGTCACGGACGCCTCGGTCAGGCAGGACAGGAGCTGGGGGGCCGGAGAGGCGGGGTCAGCCGCCTGGGGCTCCCCCACACTGGACACCCCCCCTTATCGACCCCCGTACCTGGATGACCGTGTTCAGGTAGGACTTGATGTCCAGGCGCAGTTTGGCCCACAGGGGGCTGCTGGACGGCTGCAGCAGCCTGGAAGAGAGGCCAGGCCGGCGGCCCTCCTGAGCCCCAGCGCCCTCCCCCACAGCTCCGGGCGCCCGTCCGGCAGCAGAGTCCATCTGAAGAGCCACAGAGGACATCCTCGCAGGCCGGGAAAGGCGGATCTAAAGCCCCAAAGCAGGAGCTGCCCCAGGGGAGCCCCCAAACCAACCCCCTCACTCAGGACCAAGAAATGATTGAACAATACCCACCCCTCCCCCAGCTCCTCCGGGGCCCCAGAATCCTTCACTTCGCAGAGGGCGTCCCCCACCCCTCCCTTACTTGGTGCTGTCCTTGGGCAGCTTCAGCTGCAGCAGCTTCTGGACACCCCCGAAGAGATCCCGGATGCAGAAGGTGATGATGGCGTTGAACACTGCGGGGGAGGGGGCACATGAGAGTCACACACGGTCACGTGCGCGCGCACGCGCACACACACACATGCGGGGGGGGGGGGGGGGGGGCCGCAATCCTTCCTGCCTGGCTCACCTGCACTGTCCGAGATGCGGAACTTGCTGGGCTCTTGGCCATCCTTGCCCTCATAGGTGGTGGACACAGCAGCCCGAAAAGCCTGGAGGACTTCATGGAAGAGGCGAGGAGAGAGGTCCTTCTGGAAACAGGCAGGACACGGGGGTGTCACAGCCCCGGGGCCTGGCCTCGGTTCCCCGCGTGTGGGGTGCCAGCTCAGCGCTCCACCCTCGCTCTCTCGTTGATCCTCCCAACCTCCCTGGGAGGCGGCTGCTGTCATCATCCCCATTTTATAGTGGAGGGAACAGAGGTCGGCAGTACAACCAGAGCTGCCCGGCAGGCAGGGGGGAGGGCCTGGAGCACGGGGGCTCTCGGGGCCTCAGTTTCCCCATGAGAGGCATCTGCCAGAGACAGTGAGGGTGGTCGGTGACCCTCGTCTGAGGGCATCTGTGAAGCTAGTGCAGACGAGGCTGGAGACTCCCCACAGGGAGACCCAGAGTCCCGCCTCCACCACAGAAGGGGCTGACCCCCCCGTGCCTCAGTTTCCACATCTGTACAAAGTAGGCACCTCTCTGGGCAGCCAAAGGAATCTGGCCTGGCCGTTGCGGTCAGAGCGCAGGCACGCCCGGCCTCACCTTGGCCGACTCTCTCCAGCGCGCCACCATCTCAAGGGTCAGTTGGGTCTTCTTGGAGCGGCTCTTCTGGGAGCTCGGCGCCCCCTCGGCCTCCCCCTCGCCATCGCCATCCTCGCTGGCCTCCTGCGGATCAAAGGTGGGATCTTTCCCGTCCCCTACCCCAGATGTGGCTCCCTCGCACCTCTGCCTCCTCAGGCGCTGCCACCCCTGGTCACCCCGCCACTGCAGGTCCCAGCCAAAATGCCCCCTCCTACAGGAAGTTTTCTGGGCCCTCCTCCTGCTGATTATCTGCCTTCTCTGTACAGACAGGTCTGGCCTGCAAGGGGGTCCCTCCCCCAGCCCAGCCCCTCAGGGCAGCGGCTCTAAGGTAGGACAGGTGGGGGGGCCTCAGGGGGAACAGATGGCCCCCTCAGGGAGGCTCAGCACCCCAGAAACACCCACAATGGGCCGAGCACCGCAGGGGGCCGGGTGCAGAGGCAAGAAGGGAACCGACCGTGTGCCAGGAGCTCCCCCAGGGTCGGGGGGGAGGGGACAACAGCGGCACTGGCCTCAGGCCTTGGGCCTCTGGGCAGGCCATCCATCCATCCATCCATCCATCCATCCATCCATCCATCCATCCATCCATCCGTACACACCTGCCTCCCTACACTGGCCTCGCATCTGGCTGGGCTGCCTTGCTTCTGGCCCCACACATGGCAGTGTCTCCCGTCCCCAGGCCCATGCCCAGGCTGTGCCCCTGCCTGGGATGCCCCCTCTAGTGGTGGCCTCTCCCAACCTCGAGCTCATCGGGGAGCGTGTGGAATGTCTCCTCGTCCTCGGAGCTGTCCGAGTCATCGAAGTTGAGCAGCGTCTGGTCGTTCTCCTGCAGAAACTGGTAGAACTCGGGGTCCTTGTCCTTGAGCCTCGAGAGCTGGTCCTTGTGTTCGGACGCCCGGCCCTGCCTCAGCTTCCTGCAGACCAAAGGCAGAGCGGGGTTCGGTCAGCCTCTCGAACCCGGGCTGCACCTGGGCTGGAAATGGAGACGCTTGGCCCTCCAGGAGGTCCCCCCACCCCAAAGAGCTTCATTATAACAGAGGTGATCTCCCAGGGGACCGGTCAGGCCTACAGAAGAAAGCCTGGGAGGAAGCCGGGAGGTGGAGGAGAGAAAAGAGAGCCTTCCAGGCAGGGGTGTGGCCGGGGCCAAGCCCCAGAGACGAGGGTGTGAAAAATCCATTGAAGAGGCTAGAGAGGAGAAAGGGAGGGATCCAAAGTGGAACAGCAGGAGCAGGCCAGAGAAGCCCAGATTGTGGGTTCTCTGGGCAATCTTGTGGGATTCTGGATGCGTGGGAGTATCTCTGGCCCCACCCCAAGCATTTGGGGGAGCCCAGGTGCACCTGAGCTGGACAGATGCCCCGCCGGGGACTGAAGGATGGGCCGGCCAGGAGGACAGACACCAACCCACGAGGCAGCCATCAGCTGGCAATACCCGGGCTCTGCAGTAACTGATCCACTGGGAATGCTACATCAACCCCAGGAGTCTCAAGGTGGGAAGGAGGCCGAGGAGGGGCAGTAAAGGGCTGGGGGACCATGTCAGAGGCTCCCTGGCAGATGGAAACAGCCATCAGAAGCCAGAACAACATCCTCCCTCATGAAAAGAGCAGAAGAGGAGGGGTGGGAGTGGGGGGCTCCCTATCCTTCCCTCCTTGTTGGGGAGGAGACAGCAGGGCCTCTCCTCCAGTCACGAAGGTCCTCCCCCTCTCATTCAGGTGGCCATCATTAGCAGAGAATCCCAGAGAATACATGCTTGGTCCCAGGTGGCCTCTTGCCTCTTTGGTCACAACCAAGACTTCCACAATTACCCAATTGATTTATAGGTCACGCGAAGTCAGGACCCATGGCAGTGTCCAAAGAGATATGGCCTAAACAAAAGCCAAATCAATGAAGAGAAATCTGAAGGGGAGAAGGAGGAAGCCACAGCCTCCAAGAGCAGAGACCAAAGAGACCTGAAAGGTTGCAGGACCAGAGAGACAAGGGATCACACATCCTCTTACAGAAAGGGAGACAGAGGGCCACAGAGGTCACACAGACAGATCTTAGCAGAGCTGGGATTCAAACCCGGAGCCCCAACACCAGAAGCAGCCTTCTGCCTGTCCCAGTCCAACACCAAAGATCCAAAAAAAATGGACCCCACCAATAAACCAGCAGCTAGTCTGAAAAAGGTAAGAGCTTTCAGAACTAGGGTCTCTCAACTTCTAAGAAAATCCCAGGATGGGCATCAGAGACAGCTAGAGAACACAGGAAAGGGGGCAGAAAGCAGCAGCCTACCTTGGCCCACCAAGCACAGGCTGTGCAGGCAGCCCCTCCCCTGCCACTGTCTGCAGCCAGTTAGCACTCAGGAATAAATAATGCTTCAGGAAGGCTGTAGAGCCACTAGACACAGAGCAAAGTATTTGATAAAGAAAGGTCCTTGTCTAGTCTTTTTTTTTTAAGTCCTTACTTGCCTAGGCAGCCTGCCTAAGGGGGCTCAGTGGATAAAGCCAGGTCTGGAGACAGGTAGACCTGGGTTCAAGTCTGTCCTCAAATACTTCCTGGCTGTGTGACCCTGGGCAAGTCACTTAATCCCCCTTCCCTGGCCCTTATTGCTCTTCTGTCTTAGAACCAATACACAGTCTTGATTCTAAGATGGAAGGTAAAAGTTTGGGAAAAAAAAACAAAAAACCCTCACTTCTGTCTTAGAATTTATACCAGGCCCTATACCAAGATTAATTCAGAATGAGTGAATGACTTAAATATAAAGAAGAAAACTATAAGTAAATTATGTGAACATAGAATAGCTTACCTGTCAGATCTATGGGAAAGGAAAGAATTTAAGATCAAAGAAGAATAAGGAAAAAGACTTATACCAAAATATTCATAGCTGCACTCTTTGTGGCAGCAAAAAGTTGGAAAATGAGGGGCTGCCCTTCAATTGGGGAATAGCTGAACAAATTGTGGTATCTGTTGGTGATGGAATACTATTGTGCTCAAAGGATTAATGAACTGGAGGGATTCCATGTGAACTGGGACGATCTCCAGGAATTGTTGCAGAGTAAAAGGAGCAGAACCAGGAGAACATTGTACACAGAGATGGATACACTGTGGCACAATCAAATGTAATGAACTTCTATACTAGCAGTAATGCAATGACTCAGGACAATTGAGGGACTTATGAGAAAGAACACTATCCACATCCAGAGGAAGAACTATGTACACACACACACACACACACACACACACACAAACTACTTGATCACATGGGTTAATGGGAATGTGATTGGGGATGAAGACTCTAAACAATTATCCTAGTGCAAATATTAATGGTATGGAAATGGGTCTTGATCAATGACACGTGTAAAACACAGAGGATTTGGTCAGCTATGGGAGGGAGTTGGGAGGAGGGGAGAGAAAGAACATGAATCCTGTAACCATGGAAAAATATTCTAAATTAATTAAATTAAAAAAAAAAAGACCAAGCAAGAGATAGAGCAATATAAAATGTAAAATGAATAATTCTGATTACATTAAATTAAAAAGATTTTGTAAAAACAAAACCAAAACAACCAAAATTAGAAGGGAAGCAACAAACTGGGAAAAAAATTTTCCAAAACAAAACCTCTGACAAAGGTCTAATTTCTCCAACTTATAAAGAACATATACAAATATACAAGAAATCAAGCCATTCCCCAATTGACAAATGGTCAAGGGATACGAATAGGCAATTTTCAGATGAAGAAATCAAAACTGTCAATAATGACATGAAAAGGAATGTTCTAAATCCCTACTGATATAGAGAAATGCAAATCAAAACAATGCTGAGGTACCACCTCACAGATAGCAGATTGGCCAATATGACAGTAAAGAAAATAATAAATGTTGGAGGATATTGCAAAATTGGGATACTACTACACTGCTGGTGGAGTTGTGAATTCATCCAACCATGCTGGAGGGCAATCTGGAATTATGCCCAAAGGGCTTTAAAATACTGCCTTCCCTTTGATCTAACAATACCACTGCTGGGTTTGTACCTCAAAGAGATCACAGGAAAATAACTTGTACAAAAATATTGATAGTTGCGCTCTTTGTGGTGGCAAAAAATTAGAACAACTTGGGGGTGGCAGTGTCCTTTGGGGAATGGCTGAACAAATTGTGGTATATGATGGTGATGGAATATTATTGTGCTAAAAGGAATGATGAACTGGAGGAATTCCATGTGAACTGGAAAGATCTCCAGGAATTGATGCAGAGTGAAAGGAGCAGAGCCAGGAGAACAATGTACACAGAGACTGATACACTGTGGCACAATCCAGTGTAATGGACTTCTCTACTAGCAGCAATGCAAGGATCCAGGACAATCTCTAGGGACATAGGTGAAAGAAAGCTCTCCACATCGAGAGAAAGAACTGTGGGAGTAGAAACAGCAGAAGAAAAACATAATTTATCATGAATGGAGGGTTTGGTTGCAAAAATGATTAATATGGAAATAGGTATAAGTGATAACATTTGTATAACCCAGTATAAGGGCTAGTCAGGGGAGCTAAGTGACTTGCCTAGGGTCACACAGTCAGAAAGTACCCAGGGACAGACCTGAACCCGGGACCTCCTATCTCTGGGTCTGGGTCTCAATCCACTGAGCCCCCAAGATGCCCCTTATACCAGAAAGGTGAGCTAGGTGAGAGTCAGATAGACAAAGGCCTGCCTACATAGTTGGACTCAAAGCATGTTCAACAACTAACGGCAGCACAGCTGGTGTTTTCAAGTGTCCCCAGGCTCTAGATCCAGCTCTATGCTGTTTAACATTTTTATCAATGGTTCCCACAATTTGGCATCACCAAATATGCAGATGATCCAAATAGATCTTGGTAGGCACCAGGAAAAATAAAAGATGAAATTCAATAGAAATAATGTGGAATCTTACATATGGATTCCAAAAAAACCCCCAAATGTTGCATTATAGGATGGAGGAGGGGGGGGTATGGTCAGAAAGCAGCAGCTTGACTGAAAAAAAGATCTGGGGATATTAGTAGGCCCCAAGCTTGTCTGAAAAAAAGATCTGGATTTTAAGGGACCCTCAAGTTCAAATTGAGTCAGCAGTAGAAAAAGCTGATGAGATCCTGGGCTACATCAAGAAAGGCTTCTGAAAAGGAGAAGGTAAAGGTAACAAGCAAGTATATACCCTGCCTTGGTCAGGTCTCATCTAGACTACTGTGCCCAGAGCTGGACGTTATGGCTTAAGAGGGATGCTGGTGAGCATGCGGCAGAATGATGGCACATAGACGGCACAGTGGGGAAAGCATTGAGCCTACAGTCAGGAAGTCCTGATCAGGTTCACATCAGGCCTCAGACACTTCCTATCTGTGTGGCCCTGGGCAGATCACTTTACCCTGTTGGCCTCGGTTTCATCATCTGCAAAATGAGCTGGAGCAGGAAACAGCTAATCACTACAGTGTCTCTACCAGGAAAACCCCCAATGGAGTCAGAGTCAGACATGACTTCACAACCACCAATGGAGAAGAGGTAACAAAGACAGCCCTCCACACCAGCTGACGAGCCTGGGGGACATTTATCCTTTAGAAAAGGAAACTCAGAGATGGCTTGAGAATGGCCTCTAAGCACCTGAGGGCTGCTGCGTGGGAAGCCTTGCCCCGCTCGGGCCAGGATGCCCATTCAAGATAGGCCTCCTTAGTCCCAGAAGAAAATGCTGGAGAGTGGAAATGGGCCATTTGGAGAGGGAGGGAGAGTCCCATCCCCGAAAGTCTTCAAGGGAAGCACTTTTTGTGGGTGCTATGAAGGGGAGGCAAATTCATGCAAGAAGAGATGGACAGGTTGGCCTGGGAGCTGGGAAATCTGGGCAAGCTGAGGCTGGAACACTTGGCACCTATTCCCAGCCCCCTCCATGGCAGAGACTCGAGGAGGAAGTACCCCTGCTCCCCCTGCCTCTCAGGGTAAGGGCTGGTGCCCCTTCTGAGACACTTAATGTCTATCATAACCTCCTGCTGTCTGTCTGTCTGTCTGTCTGAAAGGCCCCTGGGCCCACAGCCTCCCAAGCACTGCTCTTAGCAAGTCTTTCTTTCTCACTAAATCCCGACTGTCCCAGTGACCACTCTGAGACTGTGGCACTGTGGTTAAGGGACTTCACCCAGGGAGGAAGTGTCAGAGACTAGAATTGAACCCCAAACTTCTCAACTCCAGGCCCGGCTCTTTGCCCACAGAGAACCCCCTACCCCAAGCAGGTCCTTCTTACAGAAGACAAGCGCCCAGAGAATGGGCAGCATCTCGGTGTAAGTGTGAGGAGCCGGGTGGCCACAGGGTCAGAATCCAGGGCAATCGCTACAGAGAGAGCGCTGTGTGCGGCTAGGGACATGGGAGGAAGAGGGAAGGACCCGGGGCACAGGCCTGCTTACTTTGTGGCCGGTCCCTCCTGGGCAATCGGCTTCCTCTTGGGGGCTGGGCTCGGCTTTGCACCCCGGGCTCCCTTGGGGGGCAGAGCTGCCTCTTCTTCCTCCTCGGACCCGCTGTCCAGTTCCGAGTCAAAGCCGGAGGTGAGGAACTCATCCACGCTCAGCTCAGCAAGCTTCCTGCAAAATGATAAGCAGGGGGTCTGGTGGTGAGAACCCAGAAAGCCAACTTCTGCCTCAGTCACCTCCCACAAACCTCAGTTTCCACAACTGCAAAATGTCACAGAAGCCTCCTGAGGAGGAGCTGAAACTAACTCTGTTTTCTTTAATAACCTCACCTTCCCCTTAGAATAGCAAGTATCAGCTCCAGGGAAGGGCTAGGAAGTGTCTGAGGACACACAGTAAGCTAGGCCTGGAAACTGACTAGGAAGTAATTGTCATCGTATGTCATTAATAGGATCATTCTTACTGGCTCTAACATTAGCAAGCCCCGCCCCCACCTCGCACGCCCGCCTCCCCTTGGCCTCCTAGAATCCCCGACTTTCTTCAAAGCCTCTCATTGGAGACAGCTGCGGTCCACTCCCACCCGCCTCTCCCTCCCCTTTACACCTAGTTTGCACATACTTCTGGATCAGAGTTTAGGGCCAGAGGGGGCTTGAGGGGTCACTGGATGCCACTGACACCCTGCCCTCATTTTGCAGAAGAGGAAACTGAGGCCCGTGGGGAAGTGACTTGTCCAAGTCCATTAGATACTGGGGGGAAGGGGGGGAAAGAACGTTCAGAAGATAGAGGGAGTCAGGAATCCTCGAGTTTAAATCCTGCTTCAGATAAAGACTAACTACGAGGCCCTGCCCGGAAGCGACTTCGGAGCGTGCTGCCAGTTTCCCCGTATGTAAAATAGGGATAGCCTGAGCCCCTGCGCCCTCCCCTAAGGTTCCAAAGGAGAGCCTTGTAAAGCGCTCCGTAGGCGGAGCCTGACACACAGCAGGCGACTAATAAGTGCTGGTTCCCTGCTCCTTCCCTGAGATTGAGAGGACGGAGGGTAAACTGCCTCCTTTCCCCGCCGGAACCTCCCCAAGTGTCCCAAGTCCGTCTCCTCCCCAGCCTCAGTTTCCTCGTCTGCGAAATGAGAACAAGGGGAGGGAAAGGAGAGAAACAATGATCTCCAGGCTCCCCAGAAGAAGCCGAACCCACGTGTCCGCGGCGGCCGCCCCTACGCGCCCCCCGCTACGTACCTCCGTCCGGCGCCGCGCGGGAGCTCTGCTGACACCGCCATGATCCACGCTGCGCAGCGTGGGCTCCGCTTCCTCTCCCAGCGTGCCCCGCGCTTCACAGGGGCGGCCCCTCCAGGGCCCTGCCCCCTCGTCCTGCCGAGGCTCCGCCCCAGACGGCGGCTTTCCGGTTCTAAGGCCGGGAGGAGGCAGTCAGTGGTGCGGGCGGGCGGGATGGAGGTGAGGCCATTATTTTGGGAGGGGGACTGGAGAGAGAAGGGGAAGAAAGGAGGGAGATGAGAGCAAAGGGGAGAGAAAAGAGAGAAAGAGAGGGAAGGAGAGACAGACAGACAGAGACAAAGGGGGTCCCTACCCCTAGGGAGCTTACATTCCAAGTTCAAATCCCTACTTTGCCATAAATGATCTCAGGGTGCCAGTTCTGGGCCTCAGTTTCCCCCCTCTAAAATTATGGGATTAGGTGTGATGACCTTCCCAGCCCTAACTCTAAAAGCCTCAGTTTCCAACTCTGTCAAATTGGGGGATGGAGGGGGCAGCTGGGTAGCTCAGTGGATAAGAACCAGGCCCAGAGATGGGAGGTCCTGGGTTCAAATTTGACCTCAGACACTTCCCAGCTGTGTGACCCTGGGCAAGTCACTTAATCCCCATTGCCTAGCCCTTACCACTCTTCTGCCTTGGAACTGATATTCAGTATTGATTCTAAGATGGAAGAGAAGAGTGTTTGGGGTCTTTCCCTGTATCCCCAGCATTGGTACATAATAGATGTTCAATAAATGTTTACTGAGAGTTACAGAATAAAAATCCCCAAATAAATAAAAAATAGACAGGTAGTTTGGGGGGAAGGTACTAGCAATTTGGGGAATCCCAGAGTACATTCCATGTTCTTCAAAAGCAAAAGAAACTGTTACCTTCTCTTTAAAGGAACAGAAGCCAGGAGTTAGTAGTATTGGACATCCTTTAAGTAACTTCTCCTTTTGGATTCAGAGAGAGAATGTGTGTGTGTGTTTTACTTGGATCTATGAGGAGATGGGGAGAAAACAGAAAGAAGGTGAGGAAAAACTTCATTCTTCTTAGAATTATCTTAAGATTATGAAGAAACAAGATTCATGAGGCAATCAGTGAGCAGAAAAATGTAAATAGTCTAACTGTTCAAGATTTGATCAATTGTTTAGTTGTATTCAGTTAGGTCTGACTCTTTATGACCCCATTTAGGGTTTTCTTAGCAAAGATACTAGAGTGGCTAGTTATTTCCTTCTCCAGCTCATTGGGCAGATGAGAAAACTGAGGCCAACAGGGCCCCCAGCCACAAAGCTAGTAAGTGTCTGAGGCTGAATTTGAACTCAGGTCTTCCTGACTCCAGGCCTGGTGCTCTACCCACAGCCCTATCTTCATTTATCCCACACATATACCAGTGTTGGCCTATACAGAACCAGACAAGCCTTTTGATCCACATAGCTTGGAAGGTTTAGGAGTATTATTGTACCAAGGGAGTGATGGTCATCAGAAACTGGTTGCTGTCATGCATGGGGGACAACCGGTATACATGGGAGAGAGAGAAGGGAGGGAGAGAGGGGGAGAAATAGAGACAGACAAACAGAGGGAGAGACCAACAGAGAGAGAGGGAGAGGTGGGGAGAGAGAGAGGGAAGGAGAGGAACGGAGAAGGAGGGGAAGGGAGAGAAAGAAGGAGAGGGGGAGAGACAGACAGAGACAGACAGATAGACAGAGGGAGAGGGGAGAGAGAGATGGAGGGAGAGGGGAAGAGTCAGAGAAGGAAAGAGAGAGAGAGAGAATTGCTGGCAATGTACTAGGCACTGTGCTAAATGTTAGGGTTAGGAAGAAAAAAGAAAAGAAAAGCAAGGCACTGAGTCTACCACCATACCACTCTGAATGCACCTGATCTCTGATCTTAGAAGAGAAGCAGGGTTGGGCCTTGCTTGGGAGACTGCCTGGGAAGACTGAGTGCTGCAGGGCTAAAATAAAATAAAATATAAAAGAAGGCACTGAGCCAGCTAAGTCTTAAAGAAAGCCAGAGAGAGATTCCAAGATTCTAAGACGAGGTGTGTGCAGGAAGCTAAAGCTGGGTATGGGGGGGGAGCGGGGTGGCCAGGACAAAAGAATGAAGTTTGGAGATAGAATCTCAGGGGCGAGGAGGGGAAAGATAGTGGAATCACTGGTGGGCAAAGAGGCCAGGCAGTAGAATGGAAGAAGCTTGGCAAGATTAGGAAGGGGCCAGGTGGGAAGAGTTTGAAATGCCCTACAAGGAATTCAGAGGAGAGCATGGATGTAATAGGGAGCCACAGAGTAGCCAAATCAGCCCTGAATTAGGAAGGTCCCTGGCAGCCACATGGAGAACAGATTGGAGAGGGTAGAGGTTGGAAGCAGAAAGATCATGGAGATGCACCAGATGGAGTTTTATTAGAGTTTATAAAGTGGGGCACCCAGGTGACTCAATGGATAAAGTGTGGAGCCAGGAGGATCTGGGTTCAAATTTAGCATCAGCCTGTTCCTAGCTGTGTGACCTTGGACAGGTCACTTAACCCCTTTGGCCAGTACTTGCTCTTAGAATTGTTACTGGGACAGAAACAAGGGTTAAAGAAAAGTCTGGCAAGGGCTTTACATGTATTTTCTCCTTGGAGCCTCAGCAGCCCTGGGGGGTGAGCCCTCCTCTGCAGAAGGGGCTGAGAGCCTGATGGGAATACCTTGCGGGCAGGCCAGTGTCACGGGTCAGGGGTTTGGGGTAAGGATAGGGTTGGGTGATCCGGCGGCAGCCAAGACCCGGGCTAGAGCTGGGGGTGGGGGCGGGCGGGGGCCGGGCCTCTTCCTGCCCCTCCTCCTGAAACCAAGCAAGAGGAGGGTCTGGAAGCGGTGCGGGCGGGCCCGGCAAACACCCCTGCTGCTCTGGCAGGGGCTGCAGAGTGAGCGGAGCTGAGCGTGGGGCGGAGAAAGCGGTAGCGGTAGCGGTGGCGGCGGCGGCATCGGCGGCATCGGCGGCATCGGCATCGGCATCCCCAGTAGCATCTGCAGCGCGGCCCCGGCGCCGCCGTTGTCCTCTCACCCTCCCTTCTCCGACCGAGCTGGAGTCCGCCCTGGAGCCCGAGCAGCCCAAGCCCAGGCCCGTCCATGCAGCCGTGGAGCGAGCGCGCGGCGGGCAGGACGCAGAGTCCGGAGCACAGCAGCCCCGGCCCCCCCCAGCCGGGGCCCGGCCCCAGCCCGGGGCCCCCCGAGGCGTGAGTGCAGCGCGGCCCCCCGGACCCTCCCTCCGTCTCCACCCAAGCCTGGCCGGGGCCGCGGCCGACAGCCCCCCCAAACCCAGACCCCCTCCCCTCCCCATCCCGGTGCAGCCCGCTCTGACCTGTCAGTCCGGGGCCATTGCAGACGGCCCCTCCCCCATCGCGGGGCAACCCAGCTCTGATCTGTCAGCCTTTAGCCACCCACTGCAGACAGGCCCCCCAAAGCAGGACCTCAGTCCTGGTGAACCCCGCTCTGACCTGTCAGCCCAGTAGACAGTGCCCCCCAATAACCCCCCATCCTGGGGGAACTCTGGCCTGTCAGTGTGGAGCCACTGCAGACGATCCCCCCCCACCCCCAGCCCAGGCTAACCCAGTGTCAGTCTGAGGCCACCCACTGCAGACAGCACCCCTCCCCCTGCCTGGACTCCCCCTGGGGCTCCCCTCCTCCCCATCCGGCCTCCCACCAGTCCATCCTTTCATTTCCTCTCTGATCCCAGGCCTCTGCCCCAGCCCCCTTCTCCCAGCCTCCCTCCCTGACTACCTGGGACATCCTCCAAGGGCTCACTCACTGCCCAGGCTGCAGGCCCGCCCCCTCCCCATGCCAGCTTGCTTCCTTTCCAGGCAGGAGTGCCCCATCGTTCATCACCACCAGACCGTCTGTCCCTCCCGCAGTCCTAGTCTGGCTCCTGAATGCCGGGCCCCTTTAAGGCTCTGTTCCTATTCCCCAAGCCATCTGGCCCCTTGCCACATTTAAGCCTAAATTGCCAGTCCTTAGGGCCCCTGTACCCCAATTCATAAGAGGCCCCCCAACTCCCCAGCATAGCCCCATATCCTCCAGGCATGAGGCCAGGCTAGATCCCTTCGTGCCAGCCCTTCCCGAACCCCAAGAATAAGTGTGACCCTCAAATGACCCCCAACCTTTCCCCAGGTGGGGGGCTCAGCCCCTTCCTTCCCATCCCCGTCTGGCCCCTCCCCAGGCAGAAATGCAGACTCTTGACCCCAGGCTGCCTTCCCTCACTTGCTCTTCAACCAGTCTCCCCAGGCCTGGTCTCCCCTCCCAATCCCAGCCCCCCTCCCCAATAGAACTCAATGGAGTCCCCCCCAGCCTCCCCACAGGCACCTCCCCCCAGTGTACCTCTGCCCCGTGTCCTTAAATTCTCCTGGCTATCACCCTCTACACTTAATCACAGCAATGGGCAGAGAAGACACTCTGGTGATGGTGGGAGACTCCCTGGGCTGGACTCCTTCCTGCAGACAGTGTCTCCTGGGCTCCCTGTCACCCTGGAAGAGTGCTGGGGCTCCTGGAGGGCCCAAAGGGGCAGGGTGGACGCAACTATCTGTGAGAGAAGGGGCCTGGTAGGGCAGTGGTTAGGGAGGCAGCCTGGGAGTCCGGCAGGGGCTGGCAGGGTGGAGAATGGTTTGCTGGGGGTTGACTTTCAGAGCTTGGAAGCAGCCGAGCTGGGGGAGTGTCTGCTCCCTGGCCCCATTTGGACTTGTTTTACAGATGGGAAAATAGAAGCCAACACAGTGTACTGAATTGTTCAGGACCACACAACTAAGAAATATCAGAGGCTGGCCATGGGCAGCGAGGTGGTGCAGTGGATAGAGCACCAGGGAGCAGTCAGAGAGACCCAAATTCAAATCCAGTCCAGTTACTTCTATCAGTGTGACCCTGGGCAAGTCATTTCGCTCTGTTGGCCTCAGTTTCCTCATCTGTAAAATAAGCCAAAGAAGGAAATGGCAAACCCTCCAGTGTCTCTGCCAAGAAAAGTCCAAATGGGCTCAGGAAGAGTCAGATATCAATGAAATGATGGATCAACTTTGTGCTTTGGGATCTTGAGAGAGCAAAGGTTCAAAGAGAGGGTCTGTGTCAGATGCAGGACTTCTGGGTGGACCACACAGGACTGGAAGGGACCTCAGAGACCATTGGGTCCAAACTGCTTCATTTTACAGAGAAGGAAACTGAGGCCCAGGGAGGTTGCAGTTTGGCCTGAGATAAGCCTCTGACCCTGGGTTATCTGAAGTCACCACATCATTGGACTCAGTGGATAGATCACCAGATCGCCTTAGACACTAGCCATGTGATCCTAGGCGAGGCACAAAAAAAAAAATCTGTTTGCCTCGGTTTCCTCAACTGTAAAATGGGGATCATAAAAGCACCCACCTCTGAGGATGAGATGATATTTTTAAGTGCCTGGCACAGAGTAGGTGCTTAGTAAATGCTAATTCCTTTCTCCCCCACCCCAGGCCATCTCCCAGTCTCTGTGAGGGTCATACCAGATCTCTTTCCTCTTAACATACCTTCCTTCCTTCCCCCTTTCCTCCCTTCCTCCCTCCTTCCTTTCTTCTTTCCTTTCTTCCTCCCGCCCTTCTTTCCTCCCTCCCTCCCTTTCTTCTTCTTTCCCTCCTCCCTTCTTCTTTCCCTCCTCCCTCCCTTTCTTCCTCCCTTTCCTTCCTTCCTTCCCTCCCTCCCTCCTTCCTCTCTCTCTTCCTCCCTCTCTTCCTTCACAGCTTTGTTCCTTCTTTCTTCCTTCCTTCCCTCCCTTTACCTTCTTCCTTCCTCTCTCCCTCCCTTCTTTCCTCCTTCTCATCTCTTTTCTCTTTTTCTTCTTTCCTCCCTTCCTTCCTTCCTCTCTCTCTTCCTCCCTCCCTTCCTTCACAGTTTTGTTCCTTCTTTCTTCCTTCCTTCCCTCCCTTTACCTTCTTCCTTCCTCTCTTCCTCCCTCCTTTCCTCCTTCCCATCTCTTTTCTCTTTTTCTTCTTTCCTCCTCTCTCTCTTCCTCCCTCTCTTCCTTCACAGCTTTGCTCCTTTCTTCCTTCCTTCCCTCCCTTTACCTTCTTCCTTTCTTCCTCCTTTCTTTCCTCCTTCCCATCTCTTTTCTCATTTTCTTCTTTCCTCCCTTCCTGTCTTCCTTTCTTTTTCTCTGTATCAGTTACAGCTTCCTTTAGTTACCTTTTAGCTAGTAATTCATTAGAACTCTTTAATTAGTAACCTTTTCTTCTGTATTAGTAACCACTCTGACAGAAGGGTGAGAGCAGGCAATGGAGGTGAAGTGACGTGCCCAGAGTCCCACAGCTAGGAAGTGTCCGAGGCCAGATTTGCACTCCGGTCCTCCTGACTCCAGACCCGGCTGTCTAACCACTGAGCAACCCAGCGGCCCCTCTACCCTCCTTTCTAGTCTCTCTGAACTCTTCCTGTCTTCTTCTGTTCTTCAGAGTCCCCTCCCTGCCCCTTGGAATGCCTGAGCTCAGGCACCTTGGAGAGCGCCAGGGCCCACAGCCTTGCTTCAGAGCCTGTGGGGGACAGGGAGGGCACAGAGACCAAAGTGGGGCGCCTGTGCTCTTGGGGGGCTGGTGTAGACACCCCAGAGTTGTTTGGGGAGGCCATGCCCCCCGGGAGGCCTCCCTGCCCGGCGCCCAGCCTCCCCATCCGGACTGACCCGCCACCTGCCGTTTCAGGGTGCTCAATGCCGATGCGGCACCCCGTCCCCACAGTGAGGCCGAGAGAGCCCGGCCACGGCCGGCGCGAGGCCCGGGGGGCCCCATGGAGGGCGCCATGCAGCTGCTGAGCCGAGAGGGCCACAGCATCGCCCACAACTCCAAGAGGCACTACCACGACGCCTTCGTGTGCATGAGCCGCATGCGGCAGCGCGGGCTGCTCTGCGACATCGTCCTGCACGTGGGCCCCAAGGAGATCAAGGCCCACAAGGTGGTGCTGGCCTCCTGCAGCCCCTACTTCCACGCCATGTTCACAAGCAAGTAGCAGCCCGCCGGCGGGGGGCGGGGAGGGGCTCTGCGCGGGGGCGGGGCTCTGACCGAGCTGTCCCCGCAGACGAGATGAGCGAGAGCCGCCAGACGCACGTCACGCTGCACGACATCGACCCCCAGGCGCTGGAGCAGCTGGTCCAGTTCGCCTACACGGCCGAGATCGTGGTCGGGGAGGGCAACGTGCAGGTGAGGCGGGCGGCCCCCGCGCGCCCCGGCCTGCCCCGGCCCAGCCCGCGGCCCCCGAGCGGCCCCCTCAGCCCCCCTGTGCCCCCAGACGTTGCTTCCGGCCGCGAGCCTGCTGCAGCTGAACGGCGTGAGGGACGCCTGCTGCAAGTTCCTGCTGAGCCAGCTCGACCCCTCCAACTGCCTGGGCATCCGCGGCTTCGCCGACACGCACTCCTGCAGCGACCTCCTGAAGGCGGCCCACAAGTACGTCCTGCAGCACTTCGTGGAGGTGGCCCGCACCGAGGAGTTCATGCTGCTCCCGCTGAAGCAGGTGCAGAGCCCGGGCCCCAAGGCACCCCCAGATTCCAGAGCCGGCACCCTCGATCCCAAAGACACCCCCAGCGACCCGGGCCCTCCCCGAGGTGGCCTCCTCGGCCCCCAGGGGGTCCCGGGCCTCTCCAGAGCACAACATGGGCTCAGCCTCCACAGACCGTTGGGGGAGGGAAATTCAGCCCGAGCCAAGGAGCGAGGACACTAGGAGGCCGGAGCACTGTTGGGGGGCTCTGGGTGCGAGGGGAGAGCGGGCTGGGGTCCGTCCTGGGGAGCCCCCTCTGCCCCCCAGGTGCTGGACCTCATCTCCAGCGACAGCCTCAACGTGCCGTCGGAGGAGGACGTCTATCGGGCCGTCCTGAGCTGGGTGAAGCACGACGTGGACGGCCGGCGGCAGCACGTGCCCCGGGTGAGGGGCGCCCAGCCCGCTTTGGTCGCTCGTGCCCCTCCTCTCTGCTCCCGCCCCGTCCCTGCCCCTTCCCTCTTAGGCCTTGTCCCTGGGCCGCCCCTGGGCTGTGTGCGAGGCTCCTGGGCCTGCTCTGGGGGCGCGGGGTGGGGGTGGGGGAGCTTCGGCCCGCCTGACCCCCTTCCCCCAGCTGATGAAGTGCGTCCGGCTGCCGCTGCTGAGCCGAGACTTCCTGCTGGGCCACGTGGACGCCGAGGGCCTGGTGCGACACCACCCGGACTGCAAGGACCTGCTCATCGAGGCCCTCAAGTTCCACCTGCTGCCGGAGCAGCGCGGCGTCCTGGGCACCAGCCGCACCCGGCCGCGGCGCTGCGAGGGGGCCGGCCCCGTGCTCTTCGCCGTGGGTGCGTACGGGCCCGAGGGCTTCCTTCTGGGCGTTGGGGGTCCTCCGGGGGCGGCGGGGGGCCGGCCGCCTGGAGCCATCCCGAGCCTCCCCCCAGGTGGCGGGAGCCTGTTCGCCATCCACGGAGACTGCGAGGCCTACGACACGCGAACGGACCGGTGGCACATGGTGGCTTCCATGTCCACCCGGCGGGCTCGCGTCGGCGTGGCTGCCATCGGGAACCGGCTGTATGCCGTGGGCGGGTAAGGCGGGCCTGGCAAGGGGGGGACGCCGAGCCCCTCCGCGGCAGACGGACCCACCTCCCTCTCTGTCCCATCCCCCACCCCGCAGCTACGACGGCACGTCCGACCTGGCCACCGTGGAGTCCTACGACCCCGTCACCAACGTCTGGCAGCCGGAGGTCTCCATGGGCACCCGGCGCAGCTGCCTGGGCGTAGCCGCCCTCCACGGGCTCCTGTACGCCGCCGGCGGCTACGACGGGGCCTCCTGCCTCAACAGGTAGGGACGCCGAGCGCCGGCCCCTTCAGCCCTCCCCCAGCGCAGAAACCCATCATCCCCTCCCTGAGGAGGCTCCCTGGGGGAGAGGAAGGGGCAGAAGGACACCAGGACAAATAGATGCACTTTGACATCAGTTCCTCAGGCCTATTTTTAAATATTTAGCTTGAATCTTATTTAAATGTTACTGATAAAGTATATCTTGTCAACATCAACCTATTATTAACATCGTGTTACAGTGTAGCCTTTGACTTTTAAGTTGTTTCATTTTAAAGTCATTTCATTTAAAACTTTCTTTGTACACACACATGCCAAATAAATGCCTGGACAGGTAGGTGAGCCTGGAGTCAGGAATGCTCCTCTTCTTGAGTTCAAATCCAGCCCCAGATGCTTACGAGCTGCGTGACTTTGAGTAAGTCACTTCACCCCATCAGCCTCCGTTTCCTCCTCTCCAAAATGAGCTGCAGAAGGAGATGGCCCACTAGCTGTGTGACCCTGGGCAAGTCACTTCACCCTGTTGGCCTCCGTTTTCCCCTCTGGGCAAGTCACTTCACCCTGTTGGCCTCCGTTTTCCCTCTGGGCAAGTCACTTCACCCTGTTGGCCTCCGTTTTCCCCTCTGGAAATGGCCACCTTTGCTGGGATCTCTGCCAGGAAAACCCCAAACGGTCTTGAACAATCAGCAAGGATTTGGGGTGGGGGGACGACTGGCGGCCAAGTGGACCCACAGTGGCTTCTGGAAGGAGCTCTGCTGAGTTTCGATGGGGGGAACTTGGAATTCCAAGAGGGGGAAAGGAAGACGTCTTGGCTTCTGGGAACGTCGTCTGCAGGGAAGAGCATGACGGCCACTTTGGCCGGATAGAGGAACGCCTGTCAGAGGGGTCTGGAGAGGCCATGATGTGGAGGATGTTCGATGCCCCCCAAAGGCCTTTTGATCATCAGCCCATGGAGCTTGCCAAGTGGGGGAGTGACGTGGTGGGATCCGGGCTTTCGGAAGATCCCTCTGGCAGCTTCATGGAGAAAGAATTGGAAAGGTGGAGAGACGGAAGACCAAGACAGCCACGAGGAGAGTGGAAGGAGGAAAGGGAAGGGAAGAAACATTGATGAAGCACCAAGCGCTGCACAAAGCCCTTTACAAATGGCGTCTTGCTCGATCCTTGCAACAACCTGGGGAGGCAGGTGCTCTTTGGTATCCCCATTTTACAGGTGAGGAAACTGAGGTAGAAAGGTGGAGGGACTCGCCCAACAAGTGTCTGTGGCTGGACTTGAACTCGGGTCTTCCTGACCCCAGGACTAGCATCTCCATCCTCAGAGGGGATAAATAACTAATTTTGTGAATAGAGGCCATAGAAGATATCTTGGAGGTAGAAGTGATGAGATTTGGCAACTGATTGACTGGAGAGGGAGGGGAAGAAAGAGGCCATGGAGGATGAACTCCTTGACAGAGAGGGAAGTCTGCCAGGGAGAAGAATGCGGGGAGACGATCTAGTTGGAGATGTCCATCAGGTGTTTGGAGATGCCCATCTGGGGCTGGACATGGAGATTTGAAGGTCACTGAAACTGTTTGCCTCTGTTTGCTCAACTGGAAAATGGGGATAATACTAGCCCTTCCCTCCTAATGAGGATAGTTAGCCCATAGTAGGCGCTCAATAAATGCTTATTCCCTTCCCCCTTCTAGGAGTTTGACTGTGAAAAGAAGAAGAGCTTTGAAGGTTAGCTTGGAGGTAATGGCCAGGTCAAATGAGAGCTTTGTAAAGCTGGGGAGACCCGGACAAGTTTGAGGGGAGCAGAGAAGGAGCCAGGAGGTAGGGCGTGACTGGAGATTTTCAGAGTGTGGAGAGCGGGGGCAGCTGGGTGGAGGAGACAGGGTTCGAGGGCCCACGTCAGAAGGGTTGGCCATGCCCAGGAGAAGGACCCCTCCTCCACAGTGGTAGGGGAATGATGTCCAGAGGTTTTGATGCCCAGCGCCTCCTCTCTTTTCTCAGGCAAGGATGAGTGGAGGACTGTGGGATGAGAGAAGATTTAGAACAGCTGCTGTTCTAGAGGAATGCTTGAGAGAATCCAGGAGGAAGGAGTAAAAGGGGGTTGGGTCCAGGCAGCATCTCAAGGAAAGCCCCCAGCTTTCTCCCCCTCAGGCCCGGGGACCCCTGCCCAGCCGGTCCCTCCTCCGCCTTTCCCTCCTCCAGACTTACCAAACTTTGTCAAGATTCAGACCCAACTTGTGCCCGTCCCTGGTGTCTCCCTTGGGGCTTTGGTGGATCCTCTCCCGTCCAGCCCTCTCCATTCTCCAGGCCCTTTTGTCCTCCCTTCTCCCACTCATTCATTCAACAGACATTTAAGAAGAATGAATGAATAATATCTAGTATTCACATAACGCTTTAAGATAGACAAAGTTCTTTACATATTAACTTATCTGTAGGTGCTGTTGTAGCCCCATTTTATGGATAAGGAAACCATGGCAAACGGAGTTCAAGTGCCACGCTCAGGGTCACTTAGCTAATAAGTGTCTGAAGTGTCTATATTTGAACTCAGGTCTTCTGGGCACCCATGTCCAAAACTGAACTCATCATCTTCCCCTCAACCCTCCCTCCTCCCCCTTCCCTACTACTAGAAAGGGCGACACCAATCTCACAGTCCCCAATGGCTCGCCACCTGGGAGTCCTCCCAGAGTCCTCCCTTTCTATTACCTGCCATATCCAATATGGCGCCCTAGTCTGTCCATTTCACACTATAGCATCTCTCCAATAGGCCTCCTTCTCTCCTCTGACACCCACCCCAATCCTCACTGCCTCCAGGCTTTCCCCACTCTAATCCTATCTCCATTCAGCCACCAAAGGGATTTTCCTTAAGAACATGTCTATCCCCAGCTGTGTGACCCTGGGCAAGTCACTTGACCCCCATTGCCTAGCCCTTACCACTCTTCTGCCTTGGAGCCAATACACAGTATTGACTCCAAGACAGAAGGTAAGGGTTTATTAAAAATAAATAAATAAATAAATAACATGTCTATCAGTCCCTTCCTCAATAAACTCCAGAGGCTCCCTATTACCTCTAGGGGCCCCCTCCTCCCTTTCCAGTCTCTTTCCCCTTACTTCCCCACACATATCTCCCATATTAGCCTCTGAGCTCCTCTAAGGCAAGAATGAGGCTTTTCCTTCCTTTTTGTCTCTGTCTATCTATCCCCAGTGCTTAGCATGTTTGGCACATAGTAGGTTCTTTATAAATGTTGACTGACTGATAGACCTTGCCCTCAGTTTATTAAGGGTCTTCTGGATGCCAAATGCTAGGTCTTGTGGTCAGGGCTTCAGAGAGAGATGTGACCTCATGTTTTCTGGGAGGTTGTACTCAGAGCAGGAAAATTGAAAGCCTTCCCCGAGTCAAGAAATACTAGGAGGGCTCCCCCCGCTGTTTTCTGGGGTGCTTCATGCAGACCCCACCCCCTGCCTAGCCTGGGGACTTAGTACTTCTGATGGGATGTCGCAATGCCCTGCTAGGCTTTCCTAAAGAGAACCTGGGAGACACCCAGTATCTGGATTAAACCTGGGAGTCTGTCCTTAATTGGTTTCAGGAGACACCCAGCACCACCTCAGGAGGACCCTCCGTGTCCTGGGGGGCCGTTAGCCTGTCTCCCTCCCCCATGCAGTGAGTGAGGCACACTTTCATTCATTCATTCATTCATTCACTGGGGACTTCTTAATCCTTATCCGTCCTTGACTAATGTATCTGATGCTCCTTTTATACCAGAACTTATTAGACTTAATTTTCTTTTTTAACTAGAGCTAATTTTTAGAACGTTTTTAGATAAGACTTTTAAAAACTAGAACTGATTTTTAGAACTAGAACTTTTTAAACCTAGAACTAATTAGACTTGTTTTCTTTTTTTAAATCCTGGAATTAGGGGTCAGCCAGGTGGCTCCGTAGATTGAGAGCCAGGCTTGGAATTGACAGGTGGGAGGAAGGGGAACTGAAGCAAAGGGGGTGAAGTGACTTGCCCAGGGTCACACAGCTAGGAAGTGTTTGAGGCCACATTTGAACCCAGGACCTCCCATCTCCAGGCCTGGCACTCTATCCACTGAGTCACCCCACTGCCCCCTTCTGCTGCCATATTGTCTATCCTACACAAGTCCCACATAGAAAGATAGTCTGTCTACCTCTTCTGTCTCTCATTCCCTTAGCCAGATGGCTTTTTCTCCTTCCCTATTCAGTATTCTCCCACATGGCAGGAAGGGAAAGATCCTGGTGCCATAGACATGTCCACACCCTCCTGCTTGCCTTTTCTTGCTAGAAGGAATTTCTCATCTGTTTTAATAATTTTTTTCCTCTGTGTAAAGAGCTTGCCTTCCCCTAAGATAAGATAAGATAAGATAAGATAAGATAAGATAAGATAAGATAAACATTATCTTATTAAGTGTCAGGGCAGCTAGGTGGTACAGCAGAGTCAGGAAGACCTAAATTTAACCTTGTTTGCCTTCATTTCTCCATCTGTAAAATACGCTGGAAAAGGAAATGGCCAACCACTCCAGTATCTGCCAAGAAAACCCCATTGGCCTCAGTTTCCTCATCTGTAAAACAATCTAGGGAAGGAAATGGCAGACCACTCCAGTATCTGCCAAGAAAACCCCATTGGTCTCAGTTTCCTCATCTGTAAACAGTCTAGGGAAGGAAATGGCAGACCACTCCAGTATCTGCCAAGAAAACCCCATTGGCCTCAGTTTCCTCATCTGTAAAACAATCTAGGGAAGGAAATGGCCTACCACTCCAGTATCTGCCAAGAAAACCCCATTGGCCTCAGTTTCCTCATCTGTAAAACAGTCTAGGGAAGGAAATGGCAGACCACTCCAGTATCTGCCAAGAAAACCCCATTGGCCTCAGTTTCCTCATCTGTAAAACAGTCTAGGAAAGGAAATGGCAGACCACTCCAGTATCAATGAGAATACCCCAAATGGGATCACAAAGAGTCGGACATGACTGAACAACAACAAATGCCTTGAGATCTCCAGAGAGCAAAGATTTGAAGGGAATGAAACAATAACATGTGTCAGGCACACTCCATCTCAGCTCCACGCATTCTCTCTGGCTGTTGTCCATATACTCCAACTCTCTGACTTTCTTTAAGTCTCAACTAAAATCCTCCCTTCTACAAAAAGTCTTCCCCAACCCCCCTCTTCATCCCAGGGCCTTCTCTCTCTTAATTATTTACTATTTTTCCTGTATCTACCTTGCTTTCATATATGTGTCTATATGATATGTATGTGTATATGTTTACATATTGTGTGTATTTACATATATAATGTGTATGTATGTATGTACATAGATATAAAATATGTATGTTTGTGAACTGTCCCCCATTAGATTGGAAGCTTTTTGAGGGCAAAGGCTGTCTTTTGTCTCTTGTGTTCGAGCACTTAGCAGAATGCCTGACATATAGAAGGCACTTTAATAAATGTTGATTGATTGATTGATTGCTAACCCCCAGGGATACACATAAGAAACAATGACAGCTCTGCCCTCAAAGAGTCTACAGTCTGCTAGGGAGAGGGGGAGTGCCAGAGGTCTGGTGGTGATAGTAAAAACTAAGTCAAAACTAAGCAGAGCTGCAGGGTGGTGAGTGAAGAGAGGCTGATCTATAAAGGGAGGAAATGTGTGCTCCTCCCTCCAGCCCAGATAGACAATTAAGGGTACTTGTGAGTAGCAAAACTGAACTAATCATGGTGATGAGTTTCCTTGTGAAGTGAATCCCCTCCCAGGGTGGTGAAGGTTTTTTGTTTTGTTTTCTTGGTAGTATGGGTGGGAATTAGCCAGTTGGCCAAGGAGAACTTGGAATCAGGAAATTCTGGGTTCAAAGTGGACATGTCACCTTTCCTTTGTGAGCCTCAGTTTCCTCATCTGTAAAATTGGGGGGTAGAGTCAGTGGTCCCAAAGGTCCTCTAGCTGTAGCATTTCCCATGGAGCTGGGCTGGTAGGTACCCTGGCCCTGTTCATCCTTCATCTCTATGTAGTAAAGTTATTTCCTTTTCCATTCTGGACATCCACCCAAGAAGCCAATACCTTAATGTTGTTGTTGGGCAATCATTTTCAGACACATCAGACCCTTTTTGGGGGTTTCTTTACAGAAATACTAGTTTACTATTTCCTTTTCCAGCTCATTTGACAAAAGAGAAGACTGAGGTCTTCCACAGGGTTAAGTGACTTGTCCAGGGTCACATAGCTAAGGAAGTGCTTGAGGCCAGTTTTGAACTATGGAAGATGAGTTTCCCTAACTCCAGGCTGGGCACTCTATCCACCTAGCTGCCCCCAACACTTTAATAACCATCAACCAAGAAAACCCCCCAAAAAACAAATAAGCCAACCCCAAAACATAAAGCCTTTAGGTGGAGTTTACCCAGAAAAAATTGAGAAATACCAAACAAGCAAAGAAAATGTCCTTCTCTCCCCTCTGTGTCCCATTTTTTCAGGCCTGTCTGAAGTTCCCTTCCCCCAGTCTAGGTATATTTCTTTTTTTCCTTTCTGACTATATTTGTGGTCATATGGGTTTTTAATTTTAATTCTGCTAATCTTACTTTAGGTCATTTCACATAAATCCTGCCCTATTTCTTCATGCTTCATAGTTACCATTTTTATGACCTTGTAATATTTCATTCCATCCATATTCCATAATGTCTTTAGCCATTCCTCAGTTGTTGCACCCATACTTTGTTCCCATTTGTTTATTTTGCAATTATAATAAGAGCAATTAGGAAGATTTTTTTCTTTAAGACACAGGCCCCCTTTTTTCCTTTTTGTAGCATTTTTGGGCTAAAGTACTAGCAATGGAGCCACTCAGTTGAAAGAGGCAACCAGTTCTATGAGTCATGGTAGATTGCTGTTCAAAGGATTGACACCAACTAGCAGTACCACCAACAGTGCAGTAGAGTACCTATCTCCCCACAGTCCCACCAACATTTGGATTTTATCCTTTTGAGGGGGGATTTTTTATTTTATTTTATTTTTTTTGCCATTTAAGTAGATGAAAAGTATCTTGAGTGATGATAATTGCTTTGACGCTATTAGGATTCTTCTGGATGGAAGAGTGGAAAGGTTGTTGCTTTCCATCCCTGGCTGTTGACCTACCTATGTGGCCTTATACCAGTCACTTCTCCTCTCTGGGTCTCAGTTTCCTCATCTGTAAAATGAATTGAACTAGATAATCCCTAGCATGGGTAGCAAAACAATAGTACACTGGGAACATCTCATCCCAAGCATTCTCAGGGGCTTAAACTCAGTGTCCTGCTCCTTGAAGCCTTCCCTCTTCCTTCTCACTGACCACCCCGCAACCTCCCACCCACAGTGCTGAGCGGTACGATCCCTTGACCGGCACTTGGACATCCATAGCAGCCATGAGTACCCGGCGGAGATACGTCCGTGTGGCCACTCTCGGTGAGTAGCCCAGAGCCCGAACCCCAACATCTTCCTTCCTTTCCTTTGCCCCCTTTCCTCCAATTGACCCAAAGTCCCAGGGACCTCCTCTTCTTCCCCTGGCACTCCCCCAGCTGCCTCCAATGACACCCATGCGAAGTGACTGTCTCCCGCAGATGGGAATCTCTATGCTGTGGGCGGCTATGACAGCTCCTCCCATCTGGCTACTGTGGAAAAATATGAACCCCAGGTACTATTCCCCTTCCCTCCCTCCCCTGTCATCCCCTCACCCTCATTTCTGCGTCCCACCTCTTCCAGCCTCCCCTTGGGTATTGCACCCGCCTTCCTACCCCAGTGGCGGAATCACCCTGCCCGGGACTCATTGTGGTCCTGCTCCGGCCCCCTTTACCTTTGAGATGAAGGGGTGCTGGGAAGGTTTCAGGGCTCCCCCAGTCTGGAAAACCTACTTCCAAGTACCCCCTCCTCCCTGTGACTCCCTCTTCCCCTCCCTTCCGCTCCTTCCTTCCTCCCCACCAGAGAAATGACAGGACCAGGAGGGAGGGTGTCCCGATGCCCCCGCACACTCCCAGCCTCTCCATGCCCCCCAGGTGAACACGTGGACGCCCATCGCTACCATGCTGAGCAGGCGCAGCTCAGCGGGGGTGGCCGTGTTAGAGGGGGCCCTCTATGTGGCCGGGGGCAACGATGGCACGAGTTGCCTCAACTCCGTGGAGAGATACAGCCCTAAGGCCAACGCGTGGGAGAGCGTGGCCCCCATGAACATCCGCAGGTGGGTTCCCTGGCCTCCGGACCCTCCTCCGCCTCCCCCAGGCCTTTCTCCCCACCCTTAGCCAGCTCCGAGCTCCCCTCGATTCTGCCCCTCAGGGCAGGGACCAGGTCCCGGCTCCCTTTGTGCCTCAGTTTCTCCACACGCTGCGTCCCTTTGAAGTTTCCTCTAGAATCCGTACCATGTAGGGCGCGTTGAGGAGAGGCCCGGCTCTCTCTGCCCTCCCCCCGCCCCATGGCACCGTCTTGTGGCTTCCCCAGGAGCACTCATGACCTCGTGGCCATGGACGGCTGGCTGTACGCGGTGGGCGGGAACGACGGCAGCTCCAGCCTGAACTCCATCGAGAAGTACAACCCTCGCACCAACAAGTGGGTGGCCGCCTCGTGCATGTTCACGCGGCGGAGCAGCGTGGGGGTGGCCATCCTGGAGCTCCTGAACTTCCCCCCCCCCTCCTCGCCCACGCTCTCCGTGTCCTCCACCAGCCTCTGACCCGGCCAGCTCAGGGACCCAGAGGAGACGCTCCTCCCCAGCGGGCCTGTCGGGCTCTTGCAGATGCCTTAATGCTGGTCCCAGGAAGGGAGGAGGAGGGGGCCAGGAGGCTCCCCTCCTCCCTCCCTGCTCCGGGGCCTCCTCGCCCCAGCACTGTCTGCGTCTGCCTATGTCCGTCTATTTATGTATTTATTATTATTTATGAATTGTCCGGCCATCTCCCGCCCTCTTATACCCCCGGAGGAAGTCCCGGAGGGGCTGTGGGAGCCAGAAGTGAGGACAGACACGGACTGACGGCAGTGTGGGGGAGACGCAGGGACAGCCCGAGGCCCAAAGGCACCCTGGAGCTGCCATGGATGACCCTGGCCCAAAGCTCCGCTGCTGGGAACCAGGAACCCCGGAGGGGGCCGCCAAGCTGGCCTGGGACGACTCACCCCCTGCCGCGTGGTCTGTTCCCCCAATCATGCACTGAGCTGGACACACGCACGCCCCGTGCATCCCGTGGACTTGGCCAACATCCATGCCTTCATGCACTTAAACACGCACAGCAATATGAGCCTACTGACTAATAAAGGTTCTTGTACACTTCGTGAGGCCGGCGCCTTCTTGGGGGGCTCCTGGGGGCCAAGGACGGGTGCGGAAGGGCCGCCCACCGGGAGAGCCTGGTGAGGGGTGTTACTGGGAGCCTAGACCCCCCTCACCATTCCCTTCCCGTCCCGTCACCCCTGACTCAGAGGCTGAGGCAGCCCAGGTGGAAACCGGAAACGGCCCCCTGTGCGCATCCCCTCCCCCAGCACCTGGTGGGAGCGGGGCAGACTAGTCCAGCCACATTGGAAGGGGAGGACAGGAGGGAGGAAGGCAGGCAGCCGGTGTGGTCTCGCACCAGGGAAGGCAGAGAGGATGGGTGCCCTGCCCCGCGTCCCGCCCCCCCCCCACCCCCCGCCCCCAAACTGGGCCGAGGGAAGCGGTGACCTCCGACCTCGGCTGCTTCCCTCCCGGCCCAAGGTCTCAATCCCTGGAGAGAGCGGGGCGGGGCGGGGCGGGCGCAGGAGCGCCCCGCCCCTGCTGGAAGGCGGCCACTCAGACCCAGCTCGAGCTCAGCCAGCTCGCTACAAGCGGCCCAGCCAGGTGCACCCAAGGGTGCCGGGCAGAAGCTCTGGCTGAGAACCTCAGCGTTCCCACCGATTCCTGACTCGGGCTCTCAAGCCCTTCACCATGGGCAATGCCAACTGTGTCCCTCAGGCTCCCGCCCGCTTCCGAGCCTCCTTCTCCAGGAAATCCTCGCTGAAAGGCAAAAAGTAAGGCGGGCGTGCAAGAGGGATGGGCCAGGACCGCGGCCGGCCCGGGTCCGAGCAGGCTGCCTGGGGAAGGCTTAGGCATGGAGCCAGGGGGAGGGGCTCCAATCTGAGCGGGCCCCCCATCCCCCTCTGAGCGTCCCCCCTTCGTGTCCCCCCAGAGAGGACAGCATTAGGCGGCGCGGGGGCCTCTTTGGAAGCGAGAGCAGCCAAGATGGGGACACCAAGGAGGCCAACAAGATCCTGTACTACATCCCGGGGACGGTGAGCGCCCTCGCGGAGGGAGAGGGAGGGAGGGGAGTTCGGCATCCCGAGCCACTTGTGAGTGTTCGTATGTGTGTCACCGAGTGTGTGTGCGGGCGCTCGAGCGGGTGTGCGTGCGGTCCGCACCTTGCGATTTCCTGGGGCTCGGGCTGCCCATCACCGCCCCCCCCCCCCCCCCCGGCCGGCCAGAAGCCGGGCCACACCCTCGGGCACCTCACCGGCCGGCCCGAAAGTCTCCGCAGACAGCGAAACTGGCGAGAGTCAGGAACTGAGTCAGTGTGCGGGGAGGAGGGGGGAGGAGGAAGGGAGTGGGGGACAAGGGGAGGGGGAGGGGCCTCCATCCCAGCCCTGACTCCAGGCGAACTCCTCCGAGAAGGCTCTCTGGCTTCCTCCCCCACCCGAAACTGCAGGGGAAACCCCTTACACCGACCTGTCTCTCTGCCTCCGCTTCCATCCACCTGAGTGTCAGGGACTTGGGCGGGGAGTGAGGGAGGATTTCAGAGAAGGCTTTCAGCCCCAGGTTCAGGTGTAGACCTCTCTCCCTCCCTTCACCTCCCCCCCCCCCCCCAGGCCAACCAGAAGCTGCCCGAGAGGCAGCTTCCTACCAAGAACTGCATTGGAGCATAGCCCCGCCAGTGAGAGACTTTTCCCAGGTCTCACAGGACCTAAGGGGCAAGGGATTTGAATCCAGGACCCCGCCTAGGAATTCATTCTTCTTTGGACTAATCTCATCTTTGGCTGAGCCTCCGGGTTCCTCTGCAAAATGGGGGTAGGGAGGGGCTGGGCTGACCTCTGAGGTTCCCCTCCCAGCAGTAAACATCTAGGATCCAGAAGACCCTAAAGGAGTTTGGGAGAGGCCCGAAAGAAGCTGGGGAAGCTCAAGTCTCCCTTGAATGACTCAAAAAGCCAAGACATCACCTGAGCCAATCTCAGCCCCTTCCCATTTGACTGAGGAGAAAACTTGGGCCCTGGGCTGGGCTGGGCTGGGCTGGGCTCAAGGTCTCTGTTAGCAGAGTCAGGACTAGAACCCACATCTCCCTTCTTCTCTTGGCCCTGACCCCTCCTGGCTCAAAGGGACCTGAGGAGGTGGGTCAAGGAACCCATCAGCCTCCCTGTCTGTCCTCCTGCTGCAGTTTAAGCCCACTGGCTGGCATTTTCCTGCCCTGTGGGTCTGTGCCATTCAGTTGTGGGCCTGGGTCTGCCTGCCCTGTAGGTGGCCAGTGGGGTCTCCAGGGACCCAAGACCAGCTCTGTCTGTCAGGAAGTGGGCCAGGCTCTGGGCTCTCCTCCTCTTTCTGTGCTATGATGGAGGAAGGACCCAATTCTTTGTCTCAGACTATTGGGGGCTTGGGCCAGAAATTCCTGCCTCTTCTCTCTCCCAGCCCCATGTGTGCCCTCCATACAGGCCTACCCAGCTGTACCAGGGGGGAAGCAGGAAGGAATCCCCCCTCCCCCAAAAGGCACCTCAGAGCCTGGGCACCTTCTATCTAGAAACATTTGAGGAAGGGGGAGGACAACCCTCTGAGGTGGGTCACAGGCCTGGCAGAATGGCCAATGAAGCCTCAGGCCACCCTCATCCCTTCTATTAATAGCCCCATGTCATCAGATAGTCCCCAAAGCAGGGGTGCTGATTCTGCAGAAGCAGGGGGGGGGGGGCATTACCAGGCATCCAGGTCACCCTCTGATTGGTTCAGGAGCCTCTCGGATTGGAAGCCAGGACTCCTGGGTCCAGCCCCCTAGATTCTGGGGATGGGAGAGATGACCTCTTTGGGGGCAGGCCCAGATGGGCGGCCCCCACATAACCCTGCTCTTTGGGCGTCCCAGCAGTTTGCTGCTATAGGGGAATGTGGCCTGAGAAGTGACTAAGCTGTGTCAGATTCTCCAACAACCTTCCCTAAACAGGTTCTTCTCTCTGAAAAGAGAGCAAGGAAAGCTCTGTTGACTACATTCCGCCAAGTCCGTAACTACAACTGCTGCTGTAGTTTGTATCTGGGTTCATTGCCATGTTCCATTTAAGAATCTGGGGTCCATGGGCAGCTTACATGGTAGAGTCTATGGCCTACTTTCAGGCAGGTCCCCAGGGCTCTAAGCCAGTTCCCACGGGGAGTGGGAGGCCCCACCCAAGGGTGGGAGGGCCAGGGAAGCCAGCCCTGGTGTCTGTCTGCCCTTCCACATTCCCTGGGATTGCCCAAGCAAAGGGCAGGCTCTGGCAACAAGCAAGGCATCAGGCCCAAAGCCAGTGCCCTGGGTTGCAACATGCCCCATATAGCTACCTCACCCAATGCATAGGGTTGATGAGGAGAGGACCCCTGGGCCCCCATATTCCAGCCCCAGTCCACTTTTCCAAGGATCCCCATTTCCCAGGCCTGATTCCAATGTGTGACTGTATACATATGTATTTCTTTGTGACTCTGTGTGTGTGTGTGTGTGTATGTGTGGTGTGTATAAGTGAATACTTTTATGTCTATATGGCTATCATTTATAATTTGAACTTTCAAAGGCTTATCTGTCTAGAGTGGAAAGGGACCACAGGGACCACCTTCTAGTCCAACCCCCTGATTTTTACAGATGAGGAAACTGAGTCCCACTTCCAGAGGGGAAGTGATTTACCCAAGGAAGTAAATGGCAGCATCAGAATTCTGTGTGATTATGTTTGTTTATGCATGGCTGTATCTACGTAGGGATCTGTGGATATGTAGCCTAACTGTGTGTGGAGATCGGGTGATACAATGTGGAAAGAGCTCTGGGTTTGAGGGGTTGGGAGGTGTTCAGATTCTATTTCTCCCTCCCTCTAGGACCTTATACAAGTTATATCCACTCACTGAGCCTCAGTGTGCTCATCTGAAAAAAAAAAAAGATGGGATGATTAGGTGTCACAGTTTCCAGGATCTCTTCTAACCTTGATCCTGTGGTCTGTGACTACATCTGAATGGTTAGAAAAATCTAGAACTCTCTTTGTATTTGCCCATGTCTAGCTTATCAGATGACACAATATTTTTAAAGCACTTAGCACAGTGGTTGGCACACAGTAGGCACCTAGTCAATGCTGATTCCTTCCCCCCTTGCCCTCCCCACACATAGATATGTGTTTGATTGTGTGGGGTTCCTGTTTGGGCTTTGCTGGAGTGTGAGGGAGGAGCTATTATTTCCTAGGTCAGATCTCTGGATATCCGTCCTCTGAGTTGGGGCTGGGGCTGGACTCTGTACCTTCAGGGAATCCCTTCCCACCGTGTGCCCTTGGTCATGCTGGGTACATTTCTTTGTCCTGCTTTGGACTGTGTCCCCCAGACCACTTCCACAGGCTAGTCTCTCTATACCTGTTTGGGGAGAAGGGGTCTGTCTCCTCTTCTGGCCACTACTCCTGGCCTAAGCTCCTGGATCATACCCTCCTCCAGGACATTCCAGGCCCAGAAAGTCACAAGGAAAATACAGACCAACCGCTCTTCAGTGTGTTTAAGAAGGGCCGGCGGAAAATGCCAGTGAGGAACCTTGGGAAGATTGTCCATTATTCCAAGGTCAAATTTAAGTTCCAGCACTGCTCGGTGAGTCCCAGCTGGAGATCACGAATGGGTCCCAGACTAGGGATGGCATTGGGGGGGGTCTCCATGGGTAGGCATGGGAAACCCATCCCCCATTTCCAAGAGGGCCACTAAGAAAGAGAGGGTTCCCAGATGAACTCCTGACCCTCCAAGGCCAACACCTCAAGTTCATGGCCAGACAGAGAAGAGGCTCCATTAGAATTCTGACCAGACCCTAGGTTAAGATCTCAAACTCAGTGACTTTGGGTTAGGACAGAAACTTCTAGCCAACAGACTGCCCTCCACCTCCATTGCCACCCTATTACAGACTCTGACCCCTCTCAGTTCTCTGGACAAACAGCCTTCCTCCTTCTCCACAGGACATCAGTGATTGCTACCTGGAACTGTTTCCCTCCTGTTTGTACTTTCAGGCCCATGGCTCTAGTGGCTTTACCTACCAAGTAAGTAATGATTGGGAGCACCCAACCTGGGACCTCCAGCCCTAAGAACAAGCTCAGCATCTGGGCAGGGGTGAAAATGGCTCATGGAGCAGGCTTCCTTGGGCCCTGACTGTGCCAGGCCAAGCCAGCACTGCAGAACTCTGGGAACCAAGCCTTTTCCACAAGGGTGGGTCCTCCATGAGGTACAATAAGAGTGTGAGACTACATGGGAGAACCAAAGCCTTGTTGGCCTTCTAGCCTCAAGTCAAAACTGACCTAGGGCTGGACAGGGTCTCTTCCTGTACAGGGTGGTTGAAGGAACTCTGCCCAAATTCACACAGGATTTGAATTTCCAGTGGTAAAACTTAAAGCTAGATCTTTGATTCTAGTTAGAATTGGGGCTCATTCCATCCTGCTATATGGCCTCTCAAAACAAGGAGCTATTTAAGCATGAACTGTTTAGGAGACTATACTGGGTGTCCTGGGTAGACAGGGACGAAGATAACTAGTCCCTCCCCTCAAAGAGCTTACACTCTATGGCCTTTTAGCTCCTCCCCAGACAGAATGCCTCCTTCCTTTGCCCTTATCACCTCTTGGGACTGCCCCTGCCAATGCCCATGCCTCTTCCTGCTGCCCCTGACATTCGTTGAAATCTCCAATTTTCCAGGATGGTCATGATGCCAAGAAAGCAGGGTCTTAATCCATCTTTGCCACAGCCTCCAAGTTACCAGTGAGGAATGGAATTGACCTGCCACACTGATTGCTAATTATAATTAGATATAAATTGGGGAAAAGAGGATTTTCCCTGGCCCTGACCTCATCCCCTCCCCCAGGCTGCCAAGCCTTCCCCTCTCCCTTTCCTCCCTGTGCCCCTCAAAAGACAGCCCTTTGGGAAGGGAGATAGAGGTTTGGTCTCTATTCTTCAGTGCCTCCCCAGGGATGCCAGGACACTAAACCCCTCCCTCCTAATCCAATCTGGATCCCTACAGGGGCTGCTGCCATTGACGGAGCTGGTCATTTCTAGGCTAGAGATAGAAGGGGAAAATGCCTTCCAGATCACAGGTAAGGGAGAGCGTCCATGCCTTTGAGATTACAGGAGGCGAGCGTAATTTGGGGAACAATTGATCTGAAGCCCCTGGTAGTGATCTCCAAGCCATCTGAGTCCAATAATCGTCCACCTTCCCCTTGGTCCAGGCCTGTTGTCCTGGGCCAGGAAGAGAGCTTATGGTCACTGATCCAGGGGCAGAACTGGGACACCCCTGGGTGGGGTATTAAGGGTTACTGATAACATGGGATATTGAATGGACACACCGGGTGGACCTTGGGGGGGGGGATGCTGAGAGGGCAGGAACCTAGTGACCAGGCAGGACATGGGTCCTCAGAAGGAAACTGGGCAGGCGGTTACTGCTAAGGCCAATGGCCGGGGCACTTCCCTGGGTGGATTGAGGAGAGGGACAGGGCGTTGGCCTTGGTGCTGGCCTGGGCCCTGATGACTCCAGGCTAGGTGGAAAGGCATCCATCCTCGGATGTCCTGACTGGCCAGTGCTGACCCCCAGATTTACTAGAGACTTCTCTGGGATTGAGTGGCCAAAGGGATGGAGGACTTGGGTGCTGACCAAGGTCCTGACCAAGAGTTACTGCTACTGATTGGGGATGTAGACTAAGACCCTGGCTTAGGCACTGACCACATAGAGATCCCCCTGGCTGGCCTCTGGGGACCAAAGGCACCGAGCTGAGTCCTGGGCAGGGCAGCACACTCAGGGGGTTGTTTAGATGGTCACTCAGTGAACCCTCATGGCTGGAGGTACTGGCCAGGGTGCTGAGCAGCGGGAGGCTGCTTGGAAGCCACCTTGGTTCCCCCAGGAACCGCAGAGGAGTTGAGGCTGCCTGTGGAGCTAGCTGGGCCCAGTACTCTGAACCTCCTTCTGGGCCCTGAGGCTGCTGATTGATGTTCTCTCTTCCAGGCAGGCAGGAAATGAGCAGCTGGGTGGGGCAGGCCTGAGAGCAGAATGAGGGTTGGGCAGCTCCTGGGAGGAGGAGGGGGCCAGAGAAGGGGGTAAGGGGCTGCCGGGGAGGTCGGCTGACCCCAGACTGACCAGCGACCCCCCCTTGTCTCCCTGCTCCTCCGTCTCCCAGGCCCCCTGCCCTCTCCTCTTCTGGTCTTCTGTCCCAGCGAGGCGGAGCTCCGTCGATGGCTCTATCATCTGGAGAAGCAGATGGACCTTGCCAGGGCGGCCCAGTGCCCGTTCCCGGCCCTGGTCAGTGCCTCGTCGGCATCCCTCCTGTCCTTGCCCCCCCTCTGTGGCCCGGCTGAGAAGAAGTGTCGCTTCCAGGAATAGGGAAGTGCTGTCGCGCTGTACTCTGCCCTCCCCTGACCTTATCTCAGGGCTTGTGTACATTCCCAGGTGTCATAGATTAAGCGGGCATGTCCAGGGATGGAGCAGCAGCGCTGAAGAAGGGTCTTTAGCCTGAGTCATAGCAGACTCGGCCGAAAGATCTGGGCCTCCTTAGCCTGGAGAAGAGAAAGTCCGGCAGTGAGTCACAGAACTCCCTTTCAGGGCCGGAAGTCGGTCCGTCTTTGCCTTGATCCTGGCCTCGGAGCAGCAGGTAGAAGTGTAAAAAGGCTCACTTAGGCTCAGCGTCAGGGAAATCCCCCTTCTTGGAGGTCTTTGAGGCTACAGAGGCAAGAGGGCCCCAGCAGGCTCCCCCCCCACCCCAGGCTAACTGGCTCCCCCCGTCTGTCCCCAAGGATCCCCGAGAGGAGAGCCGCCTCTGCCCTCTGCCCTGGGCCCTCAAGCACTACCCGGTGCATCATTGGGAAGGAACCCGGCGAGAGGCTCTGGGAGACGTGGTCTGTGCCTCCCGAGTGAAGATGCAGCATCTGCCCTCCCAGGTGGGAAGGAGGGCGGAGGGAGGGGTGAGGGAGGAAGGGCACGGACCTGCCCCACCACATGCCCTGAGGAGACAGCTCTGAGCTAGCTGAGGTCCCTTGTGACCCCCAAATCGCCTTCTAACTCCCTCTGACCTCTCAGGAGCAGCATGACCGCATCCTCGTCCTCTACCCATCCGCACTGATCATCCTGTCAGAGGACTCGGATGGCTTCACCTTCAAGGTAGGCCTGACCCCCTCCCCCGCCCCCAAAGGCACTCAGATGCCCGTGGGCACTCCCTCTCCCAGGCTGTGCCCCTTAAAGTCACACGAGGCGACGTTTCTCTGGACCTGAGAGGGTTATAGAACATTTTCTAAACACTCTAGTGGGAGCCTTCCTACCACCCCGGGAGGGCGCACTGCAGCGACTGGCCCCATTTTTCAGATGAGAAAACGGAGATTCGGGAAGGTTTCCCTACAGCCAGTATCTTCTCAGATCACACCCCCGTCTGGGTTTCCTGCCTGTCCCCCTCCCCTCCAGAACCAGGTTGGCCGGTGAGGCTGGGGGGAGTCATGCAAATTGAGAACCAGAATTTCAAGACTGGCCTGGGGAAGGGAGGCTCCCGCTGGGCCTCTTGTTTGTCTGCCTTCCCTGGGCCCAGGCTTGTGTGGAGTCCCTGCCAGATGCGAGCTGCCCCTGGACCGCCGAGCGGTGGGCTTGTGCCACCTCCCTCTCCCTGATGGGGTCTGATGATTCATCCCCTCCCTCCCTCCCTCCTCAAGGAAGACAACAAAGAAAGGATTAGCCCAGGCCATGCAGGAAGGATTAGTTTAGCTGTCTAGAAGGACTTCCTGTCCAGATGAGTAAAACCCTGGGCAGAGGATTCTTCTCTTTTGGGTGGCACACAGTGAGAGCTTCCTTGGCATTCCTGGACAGGTAAGACTTGTCCAGAGAAAGGGGGGCAGCTCGGTGGCCCCACTGCGAAGACCTGGGTCCCCAGCTGGCCTCAGACACTTCCCAGCTGTGTGACCCTGGACAAGTCACTTAACCCGCCCTTGCCCTTCTATCTGAGAGCTGTCACTGAGCTAGAAAGGAAGGGTTAAAAAACAACCAACAAGGTGCCCAGAGACAGAGGACGGGACAACACCCACACGGATACTTTAGTCTCATCCCCAATGGCCTCCCTCAAAATGACTCCAAGTGGCCCTGCTCCATTGTATGGAGACCTGCAAAAAATGCTAACCCAGAACCCTCTGGGGCATCGTGCATCCTTTCTCACACTAACAGCTAGTGTTTATATAGGGCAGCCAGGTAGCACCATGGAGAGTGGATAGGACCTGGAATCCTGAATATCTGGGTTCAAGTCATTTCCCCTTGTGGGCCTCTGTTTCCTCATCTGCAAAATGAGCCGCAGAAGGAAATGGCCAACCACTCCACCACCTTTGAGATTTGCCCAGGAAGCATCTGAGGCTCCCATCTCTAGGCCTGGCTCTCCATCCACTGAGCCCCCCAGCTGCCCCCCTTATCTCCATTCTAAGGCAGAAGAGCAGTGGGGGTCAGTGACTTGTCCAGGGTCACCAGAGGCAGAGTTGAGATAGTTGGCCTTCACACCTGCCTCTCCCCCATCAAGGTTGTGGGGAGAGTGACTCTCGCCCTTGCCACCCTCCCGATGGACTGAGCGATGCCCCTTGTCTTCCTCAGGGGGAGCTACCGCTCAGTGCTGTCCAGCTCAACTTCGAGGAGAACGAGAAACAGATCCGCTCCTTCCTGATAGAGGGTTGGTGAACTGAAGCCCCCCTGGACCCTGGGGGCGTGCGGGGTGGGGCGGAGGGCCCAGAGACCCTCACCTGCCCTCTTTCTCCCGGGCACCTTCCCTGTGTGTCCCCAGATGCGGTCTCTGACCCCACACTGCCCCTGTCCTTCTGGGCCCGTGTCTGTAATGAGTGGAGACTGAGTCATCCTTCCTCTCCCATTGAGCAAGGGAGCGGGTGGGGGGCGACAGGCAAGCTGGGGCCGGGCAGGGAGGAATCTCAGTGGGATCAGCCGGGTGGGTGACATTCTTGCTTGGGGTGGACCATGTCTCTCTGGCTGCTACCTGCCCCTACCTACGTCTCGTGGGTTTGCCCCAGATTGAGGGGGCAGCCTGGGTCCTCCCCAGCTCCCCTCCTAGGATGGGGGGGTCAGGAGATCAGAGGTCGTGTCTCATGGGTTTGCCCCAGATTGGGGGGGCAGCTTGGGCACTCCTCCGATCCCCTCCTTGGATGGGGGGGGTCAGATCAGAGGTCATTCCTGGGCTCACCCTTCTCAGGGAGGGCTAGATTGGGGGCTCAGAGATCACTCTGGGGGCAGCTTCCCCCCCCCCAGTGTTGGGGGGCTTCTTAACCTAAGGAAATGGGCTCCCTGGGTCACAAGCTTGCAGAGGGCCCAGGCTGGTCTCAGGATAAAGGGACTCCCCCACCCCAAGGGAGGGAACAGCATAGGGACCCCAGAAATAGCCTATTTGTGTGTGCCAACACCAGGCCATCTCATCAATACCATCCGAGTGTTCTGTGCCAGCTATGAGGATTACCAAGACTGGATGCTTTGTTTTCGGACTGTCCGACTCAAAAGAGGGGGTTCGTCTACCCGCTCGGGCTCTGAGGGCTTCCCGGGGCCCCGGCCGCCCCTTCCCATGCAGGTGAGAGGGAAAGAGCAGCGGGGCGTCGTGGGATGGGGCCAGGATAAGGTTCTCTTCTCCCTGCCTAGCACTGTCTTCTCGCTTTGGCCAGGAGGGGCACGATGGGGGTGGGCACTAGGGAAGGCCAGTCTAATGCCATGGCACAGTTCTCAGTCAGCGGGCGAGGATCCCTCACCTCTGATGGCCGGACCAACTCGTGGGCCTCCACGGGCCTCCAGACCACTTCCTCCCACACCAGCAGCTCTCTCCCTGACCAGCCCATGCTGCCCCAGAGCTACGCCGTGGGAGCAGACAGCACCTCCCAGAAGGACCCTGTGAGTGACTCTGGCGAGGGCAGGATCTGCTAGGCCAGACCCCCTTCCGTGGCCGTTTGGATTCTGGGAGGTGGAGGGTTCCCGGGTGCCTGAGTTCAAGTAGAAAGCTCTGGTTAGATCTGAGGGGGTTCAGGCTGTCAGAGCTGAGGCTGCCCACATTCCCCTTTCTCCTGGCCTGGGCAGGGACTGGGGGGTCAACCAGGCCTCAGCAACAGGGTTCTCTGGGGCCGGCCATCCCCAAGCAGGGTTTGGAGGATACCCAGCGTGGGCCCTCTTTGTCCTTCCAGGGCCAGGCCAACCCCAGCAGCTCCAGCTTGGGAAGGCGTCGGGCAGAGCTGAGGCGCAAGGGCAGTGGCCGTTCATCCAAGGGGAAAGGCGCCGGGCAGCCAAAAGGAGAGGGGCCGATAATGAGGGCTCCCCTGCACCTGGACCTGGGCCTCAGCAATGTAGGAGCCTCCCCCGGCCCCCAGCCTTGGCCCTGTCTGCATTTTCCCTCATTCCTGGTTCTTCCTTATTTCCTTTAAAAAAATATTTTATTTAAATAACAAATTTCTACCTGAGTCTCCCAAAGTCTTATGATCCGTGTGATCCATGTTGTCTTCCCCCCTTCTTCCCTCCCCATCCTGGAGCTGACAAGCCATCGATCTGGGTCCTACAAGTGTTATCATGCAAAACATATCATCCTTGTTTCCCTGCCTTTGCTTGCCTGGCTCACCCTGACTGTCTGGCTCTCTTTCTCTCTCTTTCTTTTAAGCCCTCACCTTCTCTCTTGGAGTCCATACTGTGTATTGGCTCCAAGGCAGAAGAGTGGTCAGGGCTGGGCAATGGGGGTCAAGTGACTTGCCCAGGGTCACCCAGCTGGGAAGTGTCTGAGGCCAGATTTGAACTCAGAACTTCCCATCTCCAAGTCTGGCTCTCTCTCTCCACTGAGCCATCCAATTGCCCTCTGGATATCACTTCTAATGGACGGGGCCCAAGTGAGTCACTTCCCCCTCCTGCTTCCTCTGCAGCTCAACCGGAGGAGCCTGGAAGGCAGTGAGGAAGCTGGTAGCCTGGAGAAGCCCCACTCCCCGCTGTACGCTGACCCCTACACCCCAACCTCCACCACCCACAGCAAGATCAAAGACGTCAGTGACCTGGATGAGGTCAGTCCTCCGGGCGAACCGGGGAGGCTTCCGGTTAAACCTGATCTGATTCACGTTCAAAGCCTAAAGTCTGACTCGGGCCAGCTCCCGCCAATGCCTGCATCCCAAGGTCTTGTCTCAGGCCCACTCTGGGGAGCCTCAAGGGCGATCTCCAAGCACATGGTGGGTATTCCAGGAGTAGGGGCTGATGGAGGCTCTGTTGACTTTCCTCACAGTTCCTGGTGGCGGCCAAGAGTTGTGTGGGACAGGAAGCGCTAAGCACCTTCCCCTCCGTCCCAGTCTCCGTCCCTGTCCCTGGCCCATCTCCCAGCGCTCACCCCCACCAGAAAAAGCCAGCCCATCAGCTCCGGGAGTCTCAAAGGCATCCAAGAGGCTCCTTCAAGGTCCGGGGATCGGGGCCTCTGGAGACTTCCCGACCCCGTCAGGTGAGTGCACTGGAGAGGGCCCTGGGCCTCCTCTGAACCACAGCTGAAGCGACGTCTGAAGCTGGGCGAAGGAGCCAGGCAGATCTAGGCCTCCTTTCAGAGAGTGGTAAATTCAGAGTGATGACGAACCTTAGGACAAGGAATGCCAGAGCTAGAAGGGACCTCAGAACAGACTATCAGGACTCGAGGGCCCTTCATTCAGAGACTGCCAGAACTGAGAGCCCTTAGAACAGGGAATATGAGAACACATAGACTGGAGAATGTTGGGAGGAGAACATAGAAAGCAGAATATCAGAACTGTAGGGAAACTCTGCTCCCTCCCGCTCTCTCTCCATCCATCCCTCCCTGTCTCTCCTCTCTCCATATATTCCTCTCTCCCATTCCCGTCTCTTAATGTCTCTTTCTCTCCCTATCCTTCCCTCCCCCTCTCCATCCTTCTCTTTCCTCTGTCTATCTCTGTTCCTATCTCTCTCTTTCCCTCCCTCTCTTCTTCTTTCCCTCCATTTTTCCCTCTCTCTCTGTTCCTATCTCTCGATGTCTCTTTCCCTATCCCTCCCTTCCTCTCTCTCTCCATCCATCCATCCCTCTGTCTCTCTCCTCCATACATTTGTCTCTCCCTCCCTCTTTCTCTCTCTGTCTCTCTCTCTCTCTATTCCTGTCACTTGATGTCTCTTTCTCTCCCTGTCCCTCCCTCCCTCCCTCCTTTTCTTTCTCTGTCTCTCACCTGCCCCCAAAAGACTACAAGATGGAAAGTGACTTTTCCCAAGGCTATGCAAGTAATAATAATGCCTAGAATTTATTAAGAGCCTACTATGTGCCAAGCACTGTGCTAAGCCCTTTTACAGGCATTGTTTCATTTTATCTTCACAACAACCTTGGGAGGTAGTACTATTATTAGATGAGGAAAACAAAGGCGAAATGAGTTTAAATGACTTGCCTAAGGTCACATCACCAGTAAGTGTCTGGATTTGAACTCAGGACTTCCTGACTCCAGGCCTAGCACTCTCTCCACTGTGTGGCCTGGCTGCTAGGTCACACGGTAGCAGAGGTGAGATTCCAATCCAAATCCTCTGGCTTAAGGTGAAGGGGTGCTTCAGTTTCCTGGTTTGTTGTCTCCCCAGGTCCAGGTCTCCCCATCAAAGGAAGGTTCCTCTGACCCTCAGCTTCGACTCCCAGGTGAGTTGCCCCTCTTGATGCTCCTGCAGCTCCCCCCGTGGGGGTTCCTATGAGCCTGGAGAGTGGGTCCTTCCTCCCATGCCTCGGGCACACCTGAGCTCTCTCCCTCTGCAGCCCAGTGCGGCTGCCTGTCTTGTTCCCACAAGCACTGCTGGTCCCAGGTCACAAGGCCATCGGCTCCAGCTGGAGCCTCCCTTTCCCCACCCACAGAGGGACCTGAAGGCTGGCTGCCCAGCTTGACCCTGGTTCCCCACCCTTTCAAGCCCCCTTGATTGGAGCAGCCCAACACCCTCCCTAGAAGCTCCCTTCTTCCTGCCTGCACTTGTTCCTACATCTCAAGGTCTTTGCAGGTGGCAGCCCTCCCAGCGGGCAGAGTCATGAGCAGGGACGGCCCTCAGAACCCTCCGGCAGCCAAAGAGACTTCAGTTACGAAAACATCTGGGACAAGGCAGGGGCACCTCCTTCTTCCCGACAAAGGTGGTATCGCCCCCCCACGTCGGAAGCTGCAGGGAAGCTGACTCAGTGGATCTGACCTGGCCAGGGTCTTTGGCCACTTGGGGCAGGGATTGATCACAGGAAGCTGGGCCTCCTGGCCTCCAGTCCTACCTTGGTGCTACGAGGATGCCTCTGAGTTTCTGGGGCCTGGACATCTCAATGCGCTTCTCTCCAGAGCCCTGGACAGCTGGGGACATGGCGTCAGGGGCTTACACATCTCTGACAGGCTCAGTGCCCCCGCCCCTGCCCGTGGTCCTGGGGAAGGAGTGGAAGGAGGAGGCAACTTCCTGGCCTCTGCCCCAGGGGAACTCAACAGGAGCCTTGGAGATGGGCCTTTGGAAGCGTTCGTGAAAACTGGTCTCCTACCAAAGAACGCGGACCCCACCGTGGCTCTGTCTCTCCAGGCCAATTGGGCCTCAACCAGGGAATGGTGATTCCAAGTCTGGACCCCTCTTAAGTGGAGAGAGTGGGAGATCCATCCCATTAATGGCTGCTATGGTTATCCTAGTCATCGGGCGACACCGCCACCCCAGGCTCCTTTCCAAATCTGGCCTAGCAAGATGGCGGCCTACACCACTCGGACAATCCTTCCAAACCAAATCTGGCCTGGTCCATGGGGGAGGGGATGCCCACTGTGGCTGGCTGTGTGGACTCTCCTGTCCTTTCTGGTGTGACAAGTGCCCGTCCCACCTCCTCTGTACCCCAAATCTGGGTCTTGTGCTGCCCCCTAGTGGCTCTCCTGGGGATTCAAGCTGCCCCAGCTGGCCAGAGAGGAAAATGAGATGACAAGAAAAGTCCATAGGATCGATCACTCTCAAGAGAGAGGAGGAAGGCAGGTGACTTGCCCATGGTCACACAAGCAGTAGCAGGATTTGAACCCAAGTCTGTTTTACACACACAACACCCTGCCCCAGGAAAAGAAATTACAGGGGATCTCATGGATCAAAGGTGGAAACGGAGAAGGGGAGGGAGAATTAATCCCCCTCCTGTGGGACTGCTATGGGGGAGCAGTCAGCGATGGTCATTGGATAGTAGTGGTCAGGGAGAAATGGAAGTTGGAAGAGAGTGAGGGGCTGGGAAGGGCAGGGGGGAGCCGGGAAGCTGGTGGGACGGGTGAGGGATGGTGAAGAGTGAGGTCAACGAGCGGTGAAGTTAGTGGGAGGCAGCAAGCTGGCCTGAGGGCCACAGGAGAGCAAGCAGTAAAGGGGCCTACTGGCGGGGAGGGCTAAATAAGGACAGGTCAGCCACTTCCCCACATTCCACTGAGATGAGCCAGGGCAGGAAGGGCTGACGGGACTGACTGGTGGGCCAAAGACTCCGGGGCCTCCCCTTGGAGAGGCAGGACGGACCCTCCAGGGACCTTGAATCAGAATTTGGGCAGGGTCACAGGAGGGCTTCTGGGTAAAAAGCCACAGGCCTGACAGCTCAGTCTGAGGGAGGGGGAGGGAGAAACAAACCTTCAGTCCAGAAATAGAAAAAAAAAACCTTTATTGTCACCCAACGTCTGTGTCCATTCCCTAGTGGCGGTCACCCCGCGGGGGCTCAGAGCCCCCACTCCGTGTCCAATAGATCTGGGGCAGGACGCGGGGCTCTGGGCTCCAGCCTTCCTGCTGCCCTCTCGGCTTCCTCCTCTGTTCTTTCCTCACCTTCCCCAAATGGCCAGGTGCCTCCAGCTCCCTGCCAGCCCCTTGTCCTAGGGGAGTCCACCCCGCCCACCTCTCCACCCAAGCTCAGGCCTTTCTTAAGTCCATCTACAACCTGTCAGCCCCATCCCCATCCAGGCTCCTTCCTGGCCCCTCCTCTAGTGCCCTGGGGCACAGGAGAGGCCAGCCAGGCCAGGGGCCCCCTCCTGGCACCCTCCACACTGCCCTCCCGCTCGCCTTCCGCCTCCAAATCATTTGGCAATTGCCTTACCAACACTGACCGCAGGCCATTCCCCCCCCCCCACCTTTGGAGCGCCCTGGGCCACAGGTCCTGCAGACCGCCTGGGGACGGTCTCGGCTCTCCCTCCCCAGCAGAGGAGGTGCCGGAGGAAGGGGGGTGCCCGGGGGACGTGACCTGGGATTGCTGGGACTGCCAGCCGCCCTGGACCCCGCGTCTAGGCCGCTGGCCCTGCCGGGGGGCTACGGGCACGGGCGTCCCTCTCCCGTCTGCCTCCGGAAGTGGCGAATGGCCGAGATGGCCCCGATGTTGGCCAGCAACACTGCAGGAGAAGAGCAGAAAGAGGCAGCTGGCGGGGCGGCACCCCCTGATAGAGTCCTGACTCCTCCCCAGCGGGCGGCCCTGGCCACGCTTCACCCCCTTTGCTTAGCCCGGAAACTGATGGGCAGCATCGGAGAGGGCCAGGCCAGAGCCAGGAATTGCTCTCCTTGGAAGGAGGGCCGGACCCCGGGGGTGGGGAGGCAGGCATTGCCCCACAGGACAGCTGGCACCCGCGTCTCGCCCTGAACTCCTCGTGGCTCCCCCCAGCCCCCTCAGTGACAGTGATGAAACCGGACCCAGGGGGGGCCCCGGGCTGGGCACTCCCCTGCCCCCCTCCCCCACGACCCTCCCAGCCCCCAGACCTGTTTTCCAGGCGTCCGGGGCATGCAGGTCTGAAGTCCTCACGGCCCACGTGGCGAAGGCCACAAAGCCCAGGCACATGTCGTTCTGGTTGAAGGTGAAGGGGATGAGCGGAGCCCTCTGCTCCCCTGTGGGAGAACACAGGCACCGGCCGGCCTGAGCACTGTGGCTGGCCTTTAGCCAGGGGGCCAAAGCAAGGCCTTCACACCAGGACTGGGTCCCAGGGGGCTGGGGGGGGGGGTCACTCCTGAAACCAGCTCCTCCCGCCAGGACTCTTGGGTGGGGGCAGGGCTGAGGGAGGAAGGAGTTAAGGCTGGGGCTGACCCCCCCCCCTACACAGCACAGCACGAGTCACACCATGGCCCTCCTTGGCCTCCCTCTCCCGGACAGCCTGTTCCCTGGGCTTGGCACAGACCATGCCCACAGCTGGGCCCCCGCCTTCAGCCATTACCTTGGACACTCACTGTGAGGCCGAGCTCCTCGGCTTTCTGTGGGCTCTGTTCTTCAGGGACTCTCGGGGGGCTGCTCGGCCCGTCCTCCCCAAAGAAGTGTTCGTAGAGCTCTGGGGTGGTGATGGGCACAGCTTCCAGCAGGGTAGCCGCGTGCGGAGGCGGTGCAGGGGGGCCCCTGCGCCCTGGAAGGTGACTGTCCCGGAAAAAGTATTCACACACCTCAGGCCACTGCAGGCCCTCCGGGATGTCGCCCTCCTCCTCGTCCTCGTCCTCCTCGTCCTCCTCCACTATGGTGTCACAGAAGAAGTAGTCGTAGGCCTCGGGCAGAGTGAGGGCAAAGTCCTCCCTGGGGCCCGCAGAGCCCTTGGCCGGGGCAGAGGGGGCGGACGGCTGCTTCAGGATCCTCGGCTGGGGATGGAGCCCCACGGCCACGGCATCCCAGGGTCTGGGGCCCCCTCGGCCTCCTCCCAGAGTCCTCGGGGGCTCTGGTGAGGTAGGGGCCGCAGGGCCCGGGCTCTCCGGAGAGGAGGTAGAGATGCCTGAGAAACGGACCTTCTTCCTCCTCGGGGCTTGGGCTGCGGGGACAGCCTCAGCGGGGTGCGCCGTGTCATCAGCTTCCAGCAGAGGCCCCCCTTGGGGCGACAGAGCCCCCTCAGGGAGGCCCTGGGGAAGTGGGGTGCACAGAGACGGGTCCCTATCCGGCCTGGCTCCAGGAGCAGACGTGGGGAGATTCGCCTCCGGACTGGACTCGAGGTTGGCGCCGGACGAACGCACATCTGGCCGGCCCTGGGGAGCAGGTGCTGAGAGAGTCGCGTCTAGCCGAGCTCTGGGGACAGGGGCAGCCGGACCCGCATCTGCCTTAGCCAAGAGGACACGAGCAGACACACGATTCTCCGGTTCTGATGCGGGGGCAGCCAGATTGGGAAACACATCCTCACGTAGCTTGTCTTGGGAGGCAGGTGTAGACAGGTTCTCGCTTGCTTCAGGAACCCAGGCAGGTGTAGACATGTTCACTTGGGTCTTTGAGACAGGTGAAGACACATCCACGAATGACTGTTCTGGGGGAACCGGCGCTGACCCATTGACTCCTGCCTCAGGACTCGGGGCAGGAGACAGTTTGGGGTCCTCATCAGGGGCAGATGATGCATCCTGGGAGACTGGCCCACGGCTGACCCCGTCTCCAGCTCCTTTAACTGGGAACGTGGATCCTGGATCGTTCCCTGCCCAAGCAGCCGGGGCCAAGTTGCCGTGTGCCCTGCTTCTGGGCCCCCTGTCTGGCTGGATCCCTGAAGAGGGGGGCAGAGCCGGTGAGGGGCTGGGGGGGCCCTGAGCTTTCGGGGATCCGCTTCCCTTGGCCCCTACTGACCTCCTCTTCTTCTTGCCCGGACTTCGGGGAGAGGTTCCAGGATTAGGCTCTCGGGGAGATCGCTTCCCTTCGGGCGACCCAAGGCTGCTGGGCTGCTCCTGGCTTGGGGGGTCCTTCCCTGAGTGGACGCCGGCCTCAGAGGCCTGGGCAGCCGCCTCCTGCAAGGACTTCTGCATCCTGCTGCCCCGGGGGCTAGGCAGAGGAACCAGGGCAGGACTGAGCTGCTCAGGGCTGAGGACACTGGAGGGCAGCTGCTCCTCCAGCTGGGTGGACGTGCGCTGAGTCTGCTGACCGGCCCCCGGGGCCAGGACACGCTCACACCGAAACCTGCTGACCAGGCGGCTGTCTGGGCTCTCCTCCTCCTCGCTGCCTGAGCAGCCTCCCTGGGCTATGGCCAGGTGCCCAGGCAGCGGGTGCCTGCCCAGGGCCTTCAGCAGGCCCTCCGGTAGGGGGCTGCCTGCTCGAACCCGGAAGAGCCGAGGGGGAGGGGGCCCAGGGGGGCTGCTGCCGCTGCTGTCCCCTTGGTCAATGTCACTGGAAAGTGGTTCATCCCCTGAGGCCAGAGCAGCCTGAAGGAGGCCACACTCCTCTGTGGCGTCTGAGAAGTCGGCCCAGTCCTTGTCACTCAGCTGGATGCTATATTCGAAGTTCTCCATTTCTGGGGTAACAGACACAGGGTGGCCGTTTGGTCTCATGGCCAGGGAGCTGGGTGCCCCGAGGGACTAGACCCCCCAAGTTCTCTGCCTAAAGCCCCCTGACCCCAAGCCTCATGCCTCAGTTTCTCCTTATGGTCTAGCTCTCAGATTCTGCAGTTTCTTCCTTCCCCATCCTCCTCCTTCTCCCCTTTCAGAAAGATGCCTGGAGCAGTGGTCAGGCCAGTGGGTCTGGAGCAAGACTTGAACTCAATTCTCACCCCTGACCTGTGGGGCTCCAAGCCAATCCAGTCACTTTTCCCACTTGATCTGCAATGAGCCCAGTTACACTAGATGGCCTAAAGCAGGCTGGGTTGGGGGCGGCCATGGCCTCCCTCCACATTCCCGAGACGGGAGGTACAACACTCCAGGAATCTCCTGCCCCCATTTTTTTCTAAAGTCAAATTTCCAAAATAAAATAAAGTTTCCAGTGGTTTCCCCTAAAATTAGAAAACAAAAACAAAACCGTTTTCCTGCCTGTTTGCTCATTTTAGGTGGGGGTCCTCTTGTCCCCTAATTTAGCAGACAATTTCTCCAGAAGACAAAAATATCAATAATATATGTATAGTTTCCTAAAATAATGAATATTAGAATTCTTTCTTCATTCTCTTCTTAATTTTAGCTTCTTGTGTTGTTGTTTTAAATTCTTATCTTTTATCAAGAGCAGAAAGGGTTAGGTGATTAGAGTTAAGTGACTTGGCCAGGGTCACACAGCCAGGACATTTCTGAAGTCAAATTTGAACCCATGCCCCAGCACTTTGTTTTGTTTTTAATTCTTACTCTCCATCTTAGAATCAATACTAAGTCTTGGTTCCAAGGCAGAAGAGTAGCAAGGGTGAGGCAACTGGAGCTAAGTGACTTGCCCAGGGTCACACAGCTAGGAAGTGTCTCAGGTCAGATTTGAACCAAGAACCTCCAGTCTCTACGCCTAGTGCTCTATCCACAGAGCTGGCCAGCTGCCTCTGACACAGTTGTTTTAAATGTGCCTAGAACCCTTCTTCTCTTCTTCCAAAGAACTGTCCACCCACCAGAGGCTAACATTTCAGGGCAATCCCCCCCCTTTCCTGAGTGGTCACCTCTGGGGACAGCTGATCAGATCTCCTGGCCCCTATGCCTGGGGGGGAGGGGCTGCCAGCCTCAGAGAAGGACCACAAATCCCAGGGAGCATTCCCCTCCCCTGCTTGAGCACTTCAGGCTTCTGCCCTAAGTGGCAGGCCCAAGGGGTCAGTGGGTCAGTCCACCAAGGTCATTTCTCTCCGGGGCCTGCGGTCAGCAGGGAGCTCGGAGGAGCATTTGCCCAAGGTCAGGCCCACAGCGAGCAGCAGGGCCAGAATGGGAGCCTGGGTCTTAGTCCCTGCTCTGGGGGCACGTTCAGTCATTCCCTTCTCCCCAGGGCAGGCTGGGAAAACTGAGGCACCAGTGGCCGGGCCCAGAGGAGATCCAAGGCCCGATTTTCCAGCCCCTCCAAGCGGCGACCTCGCTGGGGAGCCCAAAGACGCAGGGCCATCTGCTCCTGGACTTCTTCCCCACCTCCAACGCTCCCACAATGCCCTCCGGCCCCCGCGGACCTGTCCCCAGTACGGCCACCAAGTGCTAGTGGCAGAGCCCGCCACCCCCCCCCCCCAGGGTCCCCGGTGCCCCTGAGGGAAGGCCAGAGGAGCCCCCGCTCCCAGCCACCATCCCTCCAAGACCGTCACCCTGGTGGAGAGGGCAGAGGTGGCCATGTCCTACCTGGGTCCCCACAGGTGGATGGGAGGCATGAAGCACGCTCAGTCTGGGGCAAGGGCTGAGCCCCGCCCCTCCAGCCTCTCTCCTGGACAGCCTAAAAATACTTTCCCCGCCCACTGGTCACATGCTCCCTGCCAGCCCCTGCCCCACCCACCCTGGGCCGGCACTCTACAAATAGATGGCATTTGAGATGGCCCAGCCCCCTGGGGGAGGGAGGGGTCTTCCTGTGTCCCCTGGCCCCAGCTCCTCCCGGGACACGGATTCTATTTGGGTGACCAGAGCCCCAGGGTGGCCACATCAGACCCGGAACTCCGGAGTCCAGGCTCGGAAATCTGAGCCACGTGGGACACTGGTCTAGAGAAGAAAGGGACTGAGCCAAGGTCACACCGCGCCGGGCTTCAGGTTGGAATGCTGATGAGGGGAGAGGTGGGAGAAAGGCCACCCGGAGGGATTAACCCCCCAAAAGTCTCTGCCCTCAAGGGCTTTACATTCGAACTAGGAAGACCAGCCCAGAGCCTGGCGCAATAGAATACACGTCCAGGGGACCTATTCGGGGCTCGGAGGACCCTAGCAGCGTAGGGGTGGGGGGTGGGGGGCGCAGGGGAGAAATCCAGAAAGGCTTTCGGAAGAAGGGCTAGCTTGAGCTTCCTCTGGGGGAGACGTGGGCAGAGGACCCTGTCAACATGGAAATCTAGAAGTGCTCCGTTTATTTAGTTTGAGGGTACAAACCCCAGGTTTTGTCTGTCCCCCCTCAGGGGGAACCTCTCCTGTGACAAGGTCAAAACCTGGGGTTTCTACCCTCAAACTAAATAAACGGAGCACTTCTAGATTTCCATGGTGACAACCCGTCCCTTCAGCCTCTCTCCTTGAGAGACATCATCCTTAGAGCTTCTCGGTTTCCTGCTGGTAAACTGAGGCACCCCGACGAGCTGGCGGGCATAGCTCCATCCCCTCACTTCAGCCGCTCAGCATAATTCCCCCACTAGGGAGGAGCGAGCCGGTGTTTGAGGTCTCAGCCCAGCAGAGGGTCTCGTCAGTCAAGTCAAAACGCATTTATGAAGCACCTACTGTGTTCCAGGCACGGTACTGAGCTTTAGGGACACAAAGACGGGCATTAGAGAGCCCCTACTCTCCAGGAGCTCCCAGCCTACCCGGGGAGACGACATACAGGCGGGCTTGGCTGGAGCTCCTCTCCGGGACTTGGGAAAGGGTCCCGACGGGTGGCAGGGAACGTGCGGACGACAGGAGAGTCTACACCCAACAGCCTTCCAAGAACGTCCCCCCACTCCCCGACGTTTAGAAGGGAGGGTGTCGGGAAAGGGAAGACAGGGTGCACTGGCCGGGTTTTTCCGCAAGGGGGCGGTAGTGACCTGTCCCTACAGGGGCCAGGCCTTCTCCGTAGAATTTCCCCCCAGTGGGAGAGGGGAGCAGTTAGGAGAGGAGGGAGGGAGGGAGGGAGGGGCCGGACAGAGATAAAGGATTTATTAGTGAATGTGAACGATTTGGGGGAAGAGTGAAGAAAGCCGGGCTGGGCGGGAGAGGGAGGCACTGAATGGGCACAGTGTGTTTTGGGGAGAAGGGGGGACCCGTAAAACATAGCCCCTGGGGGAAGGGGGAGTCGGGCAGATCTGGGAGAAAAAGGCGCCTGGAGGTTGCGGAGAGGAGGTCAGCATGGCCAGGGTGGGGTGTCCCTGCGGCCATTCACTGCGGCCCCTCCCAGGGGAGCCTGTGGTCACCGGAGTCATATGACCCTTCCCGAGGCCTGAGTAAATAGGCCCTGGGGTTTGCGGCTTAGCGTTTGCGGGGAGGAATCCTGAAAATAAACAGTTTAAGGTCAGGATTCCGTCCAGCATTTGACCACCCCCAACCCTTCCGCTCCCCCCCCCCATCCCTCACGGGGGCAGGGCTGGGGGACTTTCTGTTCTGCGGAGGAACACACACGTAAAAGCAGAGCCCCCGGTCGGCCACCTGTCCGCCAGGGCGGGATGCGGAGGAATTGATTTCTTGGCCCCCCTCCCGGCCCTTCCCCTGTGCGGTCTCCTTTCTGGGCCCCCTCCCCTCGGGCACTATCCCTCTTCCCCTCTTTCTCTCCCCCGCCCCCGACCAGGAAAGTCCCGGGGGAAATGGAGAGGCTGAATCCGGGGCCCCAGCTGCCACCGGCCAGCACCCTCCCGTGCCAGGCCAGTCGCGTTTTATCCAGCCGCCCCTCCGGGGTGATTGAGGTCAGACACTGGGCAGAACTTCCCGGCCTGGAAGAAGTGTCGTCGAAGGGCTAAAGGTGCGCCGGCCTCGCCCCCCCCCCCCCGCCCTCCCCCTCCCTGGGAGCCGGCCTCCGGTCTGGAAAGCTTCCCTGCCGATGAAATCAACAAATGCCGGCTGACCTCAATCCCTCCAGCTGCAGGGCCTGTCTCTCCGCCCTGGGGACGTGGGCCCGGGCCGCGGGGGGGGGGGGGGGGGGAGTGGGGGATGGGGAGGAGACAGCCCGGAGCAGCCGCCCCCGCCTCTCCCCCGGCCCCCCCCTCCGTGGGAGAGAGATTTCCGGCCGGGAGGGGGGCCCAGCAGAGGCCGGAGGCCGGAGGCGGCGGCGGCCCCTCCCGCGCTGACTCACCGACCTTGCGCTCGGCGGGCGGCCCGGGGGAGAGGAAACCCGAGCCTCGAGCCGCCCGCCCTGGCGGCACGCACTGACCCCGGGCCGGGCCGGGCGCGGCTGGGGAGCGGGGGCCACGCCTGCCTTGGCCCCGGGGACAGAGCCGGAGGCCCAGCCCTATGGGGGCCTGGGCAGAAAGGGGGGGGCGCGCCTCAGTGTCCCCTCCTGCCGCTGCGGTCTAAGGCAGGGAAGGCCGGAAGTTACTGATTGGAAGAGGGGGCTCAGGGTCAGGACCCCACCCTCCCCCCTGGGGAGAAAGCCTCCCTGCCCAAAGCCATGGGGGGGGGCGATTCTCCCATCTCCTCCCCTCCCCCCCTCAGGTGCCACCAGGGCTGAGGGAGGGGCTTTCCCTGAGCTGTTCCTGGCCTCTCCGGGCCTGGCTGGGTGGTCAGGATGGAACCTCCCTAAGCCTGACAGATGCACTCCCAGATGTGTGTGTAGGACGAGGGGCTGTCGGCCTGATTTCCTTCCCAAGACAGCCCCTGGGGAAGGCGGGGTGGGCCGCCAGCTGGGGGAGGGGAGTTATTTATTGCTGGCCCCGACAAGGAGCTTTCCTTCCCTTCCCCAGGAGCTGCCCCTCTCCCCTCCCGGGATAAGCGTGGGGGCCTCAGGGCCCTGGAGACCACAGGAGCCGCATCCCCTTACTTTACTGCCAGGGATCGAAGCCTTAGAAAAAGATCTCCTGACCCAGTTACCTGCTCTTCACCAGGGAGATCCGTGTTCAAATCCTGCCCGACACCTGTAGTCCTTATGTGATCTTGGTCAACTCACTTAACCTGCTACAACTCCAATTCTAAAGCAATTTTTTTAAAAATAGAAGGGCATCTCGGTAGAGCAGTGGAGGTCCTGGGTTCAAATGTGGCCTCACACACTTCCTAGCTGGGTGACCCTGGGCCAGTCACTTAACCCTAACCCAGATTGGCTAGCCTTGCTGCTTTTCTGTATTAGAAGCCAAGCGGAGCCCTTTTTTGAAAGAGGGAATGGCTGGGGTAACCTCGGCTCCCTCCCATCCCATCCCAAATTCCTGAGCCTGTCTGTAATGCTATGGACCCCTAATGCCTCCCCCCTCCTTGGCTTGAGCTGAGACCCCCCCCTCCCTGCAAGAACACCCTTTTTGCTCCTACCTCTCTCCCCTAGACCCTCCCGAGACACAGCCACGCCTGGGTGCCCAAAGCTGGGGGTGGTGGTGGTGGTGTAGAATGCACAGGAAAGAGCTGAATTTGGAGTCCAATGATTCAGAGCTACCTTTGCCAGCCCCTGGTTTGTGTGACCTTGGCCGAGTCACTTCCTCTAGGTCAGACTCAGTTTCCACTACATACAAGATGGGGGGGGGGGGGCGGTCAGCAGGAGTGCACCAGATGGCCTCCAGCTACAGATCACCACCTAGAAGTCAGCCTCCTCAGCTTCCCTCCCCAGCACCTGCCCTGTTTCTGTATTCCGTATGCCAGTTGGGGAAGCAAACTGGGTTTGGAATCTAGGCTGTGCTTCTTGGGATGATGTGACCTTGAACAAGTCACTTCCATAGTCCAGGCCTCAATTTCCTTTTCTGTCAAATGGGAGGATTGGACTAGGTCAGGGGTCCTGATCTTAGCTGGTGAAAAAAATCACCTCTTTATTTCGGTAAAACATCCCCAAGAGGGTCCACAGACTTCCACAGGCTGTCAAAGGGGTCCATGATCCAAAAAAAGCACTGGTCCTGGTGCCTAGGCTCCCTCCCTCCTTTCCTGGTTGTTCTTGGGATCTTGAAGAAGTTTTTGATGTTTTTTAAGCCTGACCTTCCACCTTAGAATCCATACTGTGTATGGGTTCCGAGGCACAGGAGCAGCCAGGGCTAGGCACTGGGGGTGAAGTGACTGGCCCAGGATCACACAGATGACTGAGACCAGATTTGAACCCAGGACCTCCCATCGCTAGGCCTAGTTCTCAATCCACTGAGCCACCCAGCTGTCTGTCCCCAAAGAAAGTTTGAAGGATCCAGATAAGAGGGGGAGAAGGGGCTCAGCTGGGGCTAGTCTTAGGGGCTTTGAGGGCCAGCCAGGAATCTTCCCCAGGAGGAGGGGGAGCTTTGCAGACCCTGGACTCCAGAGCAAAGCCTTCCCAGGGTTTGGGGGGCTGGGGGAGAGGACAGTGCTTCCTCTAGCACTGAGGGGGCCCCGACTTCTTTTTTCTCCCTTTTCCAGCTATGCCCCTTCAGGGATTCAGGTCAAGGAGAATCGTGATGGCATTTCCAGAGATTTCCTGCCCCCTCTCTGCCCTTTCCCCATAGACCGGACCTCCTAATCCAACTGGACCGGGGCAGGGAGAGCCGAGGAGCCTGGCATCTTGGGGGGAACTGCCTCCACTCCCCAGCTGACCAGGCTCTGGGTCTGGGCAGGAAGGGTCCATCAGCCACCCAGGGCCATGGCATGAGGACAGGGGCCAGGATCACTCAGCTCAGGTCTCAGGCTCAATCGGGAGCCTCCTTGGTGCCTAGAACCCCATTGCTCCCCCCAATGCCACCACCACGCTTGGGGGGGTGGGCCTGCCCGGAAGAGAAGGCTTCTGGGAAATGGTCTCAAGCCGACTGCACTAGGACCTCTCCAGACTGCTCTGTTCCCACTTCCCCGAGCCGGAACCAGCAGCCAGCTCCAGCAGGCAGAACAGCCTTCCCCTTGCTGCAGGCCTGGCACGGAGCCCAGAGTGAGCTTCACCTTTGAGTCCTTGGCCCCTCGCCCATTCCGCCGAGTCCCTGCTGCCCAGCACACACATCCTGCCCCCCCAGCCTCCCACTGACCGCAAGACAACTGCAGCCCCCTCCCCTCCTGCCTCCTCCACGCTCATGGGGCTGTGGCATCATCAGGCTGCCCACACACGCTCCGGGTGTGCCAAGGCCCATGAATCAGGCCATCTCTCGTGGGCAGCCCCACCCAGAGCAGGCCTGGGGAGGCTCTGAGAAGCCCGAGCAGGACGGAGGAAACAATGTTGGCTGCCCCAGAGCCGGGGGCAGTTGGAGAGGCCAGGACCAGGGTCAGGGGCCTGAATGGGGAAAGGGTCAGAAACGGGGAGCCTGGGAGATCTGGGGAGACAGGCCATGGGAGGGACCTAGAGAGGCCTAAAGACAGGAGGTCCTGGGTTCAAATGTCACCCACAGTCACTTCCCAGCTGTGTGACCCTGGGCAAGTCACTTAACCCCCATTGCCTAGCCCTTGCTATTCTTGTGTCTTAGAAGTGATACTAAGAAGTTAATGATTTTTAAAAGAAATGTCATAGACCCTGAGTTCAAATCCTGTCCTACCTTTTACTACTTGTATTAACTACTTTATTTCTCTGGGTCTGTCTTAAGAGGCCTTCAAGATCCCATCAAGCTGTTATTGATCCTATCGGCAGAGAAGAGGTCAAGAAGGAGAGATGTGAGCCTGCCCAGTACGCAGAGACTTCAGAATTCAGAGATTGGTTGTTACTAGAGAGATTTCAGGAGACCTTGAATGGCAAAGCGAAATTCCAGCCTTATTTTCTCTTTTAATGGAAACGTAGAATGTCTTCATTGATTCAATTAAATATCGAGATTCTGAAAAGGGGCTCCTGGCCGCCACCCCTGCTCTGAGGGCCCTGAGGTGGGCCCAGAAACCGAGGGGCACCGCACACGCAAACCTCCTCCCCAGAAGAGAAGAAAGATCTCCTCCTCCTAGAGTCTTCCCTCTCTTCAGGGCCTGCACCCCAGCGCCCAGAGGAGAGGCGTCTCTCCTCCAGTTCCTCCCCTCCTGGCCCAGGTGTCTCCAAAGGATGCACCTCCTTCCAGCGGGGCTGGAGATGGTTAGAAAGTCTGAGGGAGAGCCCGGCAGCCTTCCAGGCATCTGGAAAAATGTGAGGAGAAACCAGGAAGCAATAAGGGAGGAGAGCTTTGGAGAACTCCAGCTCTAATGGCCTGCAGTGCTGGGACCAAAAGTCGGTCAGGTTTGCATAGGCTTTTAGCTGGAAGGGACCCCAGAGCCCATATCCTTATAGTTTACAGATGCCTCTCTGGGCAGCGGGCCAGAGAACAGCGTATGGCCGGGCTGGGACGTGGAGCCCATGGCTTGTGTTTTGAGTCCTGGAGCCTCTCAGTATGGGTTCTCAGACAGCAGAGCAGTCAGGATCAGGCAGCTGGAGTCGAGAGACTTGCTCAGTCATACAGCCAGGAAGTTTCTAAAGTCAAATTTGAATCCAGGTCCTCCAGATTCTTCCATCTCTCCCTCCCTCCTTCTTTCCTTCCTTCCTTCCTCTTGTCTTCCTTCTTTTCTTCCTTCCTTTATTTCTTCCTCTTTTCTTTCTCCCTTTCTTTTCTTCCTTTCTTTCCTGTCCTTCCTTTCTTTCTTTTTCTTCCTTTGTTTCTTCCTTCCTTTCTTTCTCTTCCTTACTTCCTCTCTTTTCTTCCTTCCTTTCTTTTTCTTCCTTACTTCCTCTTTTCTTTCATTTCTTTATTTCTTCCTCTTTTCTTTCTCCCTTTCTTTTCTTCCTTTTGCTTCCTTTTCTTCCTCTCTTTCCTGTCCTTCCTTTCTTTTTCTTCCTCTCTTTCCTGTCCTTCCTTTCTTTTTCTTCCTTTTTCTTCCTTTTCTTCCTCTCTTTCCTGTCCTTCCTTTCTTTTTCTTCCTTTTGCTTCCTTTTCTTCCTCTCTTTCCTGTCCTTCCTTTCTTTTTCTTCCTTCGTTTCTTCCTTCCTTCCTTCCTTCCTTCCTTCCTTCCTTCCTTCCTTCCTTCCTTCCTTCCTTCCTTCCTTCCTTCCTTCCAGAGGGGGGGAATCTCAGGTTAATGAATGGAGGAGCCAGGGAGGAATGGCCTGACAGGCTCTTCCGGGAGGAAGGGCAGTATTGATTAGAAAGGAGCTTGGAGGTGGGGAAGAACCCTGGCACTCAGGCTGGGCTGGCGTGACCATGGACTGGGTGACCTCAAGGAGGGGAGAGTTATGAAATTAGACTAGAAGCGCCAAGCCAAGAGGCTTCAATTGCTGGGAAATGGGGAGTTTGGCTCCTAGATTCAGACCTGAAGGGACCCAGGAGGCCTTCTGGACATCCCCTCCCCTCATTCCACAACTGAGGAAACTCAGGCCCCAGGGGAGGCAATACCTTGGCCAAGTCACTGGCAGTGAGTGGTGGAGCTGGTCTGGAAGCTTCAAGAGCACCTAGTGGGTGGGCCCTTTGATGCTTTCTGTGCTGGGGATCCAGGACCTCCTAGCCCAGCTCCCAGAGGCCCCCCTGTCCCCTGTGTCCTCTGGCTTTTTGGTAGGCCTCCAGAATGAAGCATTTCCTCTGAAGAAGTGGCATGAGGGGCCCTTGCGGTGGGGTGGCTGGGGAAGAAGGGCAGAGGACAGCACCCAGATCTGAGGCCCAGAAGGGGCAGAAAGGAGGCCTTAGAGGGGTCTTAGCCTGGGTGGAGGCAGACTCAGGAACAGGAATTTCTACACTGAAAGACAGAAGTGGGGAGGGCCTCCTGGCTCAGGGCCTGGGCCATAAAATGTCTGGGCCTCTAGGCTTGGGGCAGGGGTGGGGCAGGCTGGCCATAAAGGCCAAGGGCCCCCAGGCCACAGACACCCCAAGCTTTCATCTTGGGCCCACCCCCGCCCAGTGGGGCTCCTGCAGGAGGAGGAGCATTTCTGGCCTGGATGCCCCCCTCCTGGGCGGGCTGGCTGCTTCCAGCTGATCCAGATGTCCCCACTCCAGTTCCAGGGGGTTGCCCGAGCCCCATTCCTCAGAAGGGAAACAAGCCCCACCCTGGGCACTTTGCCGGGTTTCCTTCCCACCCTCCTGCTCCTGCCTACAAAAGGTTTCCTGGAGCAGAAACAGCAGCCTGGGGGAGAAAGGACCGGGCATCCTGGGAGGGGACGTGGGCTGGGGGCCAGAGGTGCTCCGAGGAGGGGGAAGACAGTTTCGGTCTCCTCTGAGCCCTGGCTCTGGGCCAGGCTTCCTCCCCGCCCCCCTGCTCTCCCCGAGCATCTGGGACAGTTTAAGGCAAAGCCAGAGCCTGGCAGGGCGCCCCTGCCCCCTGCAGCCCTTCCCAGCCCACCCTCATCCCCCAGCACCCAGCTCCCCCCTGCAGAAGTGATGGGTGACCTCTGACCCTGGCCATTCCTGCCCATTCCCCATCTCTGGGCCCAGGGGGATCCTGGAAACCGCCGGACTCCTCACCACCTAATCCCAGGAGGCCCAGCCCTGGGGTTCGACATTGGGAGACTCCCAGGAGTGGAAGGCTGTGACCTGCCCCCCTCACCCCCCTCACCTGAACACTCACTTCGAACCAAGGGTGTGGGAGAGCCGGGCCTCAGTTTCTTTATCTGTAGTGTGCACAGGAGTGGTGGGTGAGGTGACCCCCTTCCAGTGGAGGCCCAGAGCAAGCCAGGAGGAGCCCAGAACTCAAGGCCAGAAGCCCAACAGGACTAATGAGGCCTCCAGGGACTCTGGGGTCCTTCAGCTGGCCAGAGGCCTCCCCCAACACAGCCCTGAAGGGCACACTGGAGGGTACTCTGGAATCCAAGACTCCAAAGGCAGCCACTCCCCCTCCTTCCCCATCCCCAGAAAGCCTGGGAGCCAGGGCCACCCTCCCTAGTTAAAAACAAAAACCAGACCCCCTAGCTTCCAGCTTAGTCAATACTGTGTCTTGGTTCTTAGACAGAAGAGCAGTGAGGGCTGGGCAATGGGAGTGAAGTGACTTGCCCAGGGTCACTCAGCTGGGAAGTGTCTGAGGTCAAATTGGAACCCAGGACCGGTCTCTAGGCCTGGGGCTCCAGCCCACCTTCCCTAAATGTAGAAGGGAGTGGGATGGCAGTAGGAAATGGAGGCGCCCTCCGGGAATCGGAGGAGGGGGCTCCTGGATGCTCAGCCCCCGGACCCCAGGGAAGCCTGGGGAAATGGACCCCTTGCAGCCCGGCCTGCTGGGGCAGAGCCTGGGTTTGAAGGTCAAGGGCTTTCCCGGACCCCCCGGGAGCCGGCAGCCCCCTGGGATGGGGAGACTTGGCGCTCGGGCCTCTATTGACTCTCCCGGGGCAGGGGGGAGGGGCGAGGTGGGAAGGAGCAGAGCTTTCCCACGCCCGCAGCCGCCACGGCCCGGGGCGCATTCCTGCCCCGCCCCCTCCCTCCGCAAATGTTTGCTCAGCCCGGGACAAACACACCTTGGCAGGAGCCGATGCCCCGCCCAGGGCCCGCCCCAGGGTCAGGCCGGGTTGGCTCCGAGGCCTGACCGGAGCTGCTGGGGCAGACTGGGGGAAGGAGAGGAATCCCGAAGCGGGAGGGCGGAGCGGCTCCCCGGCTTGCGGGGTGGGGTGGGGCAGGGAGAGAAGGACTCCCTGGATGGGGCCTCCAGACTCTGGAGGATCTCAGAGTCCCCACATCCTCCCTCCCTTGGCTCCGAGCCCCGCAGCCTCCCCTGGCTCCCCCAGAGCTTGCCAGACCGGCATCTCCCACCATCCCCTTCGTAGGAGCGAAGCCCGAGAGCCCCCGCCTGCGCAGACCCCACCCCGAGCCCCCGCCGAAGGCCCCCTAGAACGCTGGCACCGAGGGGGGTCCTCGAGGCTCCCCGCGCCAACCTCCTCTCTTTACGCGCTGGGATGGGCACTTTGGCACTCCCTCCCCGCCGCCTTGAAAGCCTTAACAAGGGCCCCATAGACTGCGGATTGGCCCGAGGCCGAAAAGTGATGAGGCCCACGCAGTCAGGGCAAGTGACTTGCCCAGGGTCACAGAGCCGGAACTGTCTGAGGTCAAATCTGAACCCAGGCCCTCCTGTCCCGGGGCCATCCAGCCGCCCCGCCCCCTGGCCTTGGGCAAAGGCTCTTCCTTTGCTCTAAACCTGCCACGTACTCCTTCCTGGAAACACCGACTCAGGTGCAGCCACCTGAGAGAGGCGCCGCCCGGCAGGAGAGTGGTTAGCGATCTGTGGAAGAATGTGGAAATGGCCCTTTGGATGGGCAGGAACTGTTTCCTTTTCCTTTCATCACTGTGGTGCTGGTATCTGAGACGGCACTGACAAGGCAAACGGGTGATGCTGAGGAACTCCAGAGGCATTGTGGGAGTCCTTCGTTAGGGCCCCCCCCCTCTCTGCTTCTCCTCCTCCCCACTTCTCACGACTCCTTCCTTCCCTTCTCCCCATTACTTGGGCTCTGCCATCCCTATAACGTTTGCAAAGCCGTTTCAAGGGGGACCTCCTCGGACCTTGGGAAGAAGGTGCTGCTGCTCTGCCCATTTTACAGAAGAGGAAATTCTGGCCCATAAGTCCCTGGGGCAGGATTTGAACCCAGCAGCACCGGGCACTGGGCTTGGGGTGGGGGGAGGGAGAGGGGGGAGAGGCCAGGCTGTTTAGTTTCCTAACTTTGGCAGCTCCCCTGGGGACCCTGAGATAATGAACTTAAAATGAGCCCACCGTATGCTGAAGAGGAGCCTGGAGCCCACAGGTGGTGACTTACCCAAGGTGACAACAAGAGCCCGAGAGCCCCAGTAGTCTCCCTGCCTCAGTGGCATCATCTGTAAAATGGTCAGATTAAAGGAAATGGGCTCTTCCAGCTCTAAAAAAAACTGATTGCAGTAAGGGATCCTTTAATCCAGCTGAATGAGTGGAATGGCTGCTCCCTGAGAGCAGGCACTGGGCTTGTACATAGCTTTGAGTGAATGTCTGTTGGGACCAAGGAAGAGACAGGAAAGTTGGCCTTGCTGATGTTTAAAACTTCTGTCCTAGTCACAATTCTAAGACTGGAGCTTAAGGGCTAAGCAATGGGGGTTAAGTGACTTGCCCAGGGTCACACAGCTAGGAAGTGTCTGAGGCCAGATTTTAACCTAGGACCTCCCATCTCTAGGGCTGGCTCTCCATCCACTGAGCTACCCAGCTACCTCCAAGTTGTTCATTTCTGTTGTCTATCAAAATATCTTGTATAGACCAAAAGAAAAAGGAAGAAAGAATATTAAATATAGCATAATGGAGTCAATTATATTCTCCTAAAAATTTACTCTCAACAATTCTTCATTTGGCCTTAGAAAATACGCATATATATAATCTTTAGCTTCTTTCTTAGAAACAATACTATGTATTGGTTCCAAGGTAGAAGACTGGTAAAGCTTAAGTTAAATGACTTGCCCAGGGTCACACAGCTAAAAAATGTCTGAGACTACATTTGAACTCAGGCTTGACTCTATTCTCTGAGCCATCTAGCTGCCCCTATGTGATGTTTCCTTCAATTGGCCAGCTAAAGTTTCACAGTACCGCAAGACAGTTATTTGTATAGACCGTGATAGATTTGACAAGCAATAAAAAATGGCATCGTCTGAACAAAACCTCTAAAGGAGATTAGGTCACGATCCTTTCTAGAACTCGGTCCCACTTACACAGCTTCTAGAGTGACTGATTGATTGATTTTTAATAAAGCGATTTGATCTTGCCAATTACATGGAATAACAAATTTCCACATAAGTTTTCTGAAATTCTAGAATCCAAACTGTCTCCCTTCCCTCCCCACTCGTGGGGCTGGCAAGCAATTTGATCTGGGTTATACATGCTTTATCACACGAAACCTATTTCCATGTTATTCATTTTTGTAAGAGAATAATCATATCAGACCAGAAACCCAAATAAACTAAAGGGGAAAATCTCATGCTCTGAGCTGCATTCAGACCCCAACAGTTCTTTCTCTGGAGGTGGGCAGTATTTTTTACCCTGGGTTATTCTGTTGCTAAGAGTAACAAAGTCTGTCACAGTTGATCAGGGTATAATATTGCCATTATTGGTTACAATGTTCTATTGGTTCTGCTTATAATTATCCACGCTCAGAGATGGAGAACCCAGACCTCAAGAATGAGACTTTAGGGGGCAGCTGGGTAGCTCAGTGGATGGAGAGCCAGGCCTAGAGATGGGAGGTCCTGGGTTCAAATTTTACCTCAGACACTGGTGACCCTGGGCAAGTCATTTGACACCCATTGCTTAGCCCTTACTGCTCTTCTGCCTTGGAACCAATACACAGTACTGATTCCAAGACAGAAGGTTAAAAAAAGAATGAGACTTTATCAAGACCTGTATTCTGTCAAGTCATAGACTGAGATGTGACGCACAATTTTACAAGGAGCTAAAAGCTAGGCAGCACCATGGGTAGCGTGCTGGGATTGGAGTCAGGAAGGCTCGTTTTGAACCTTTTAGAGAGGAATTTGTTCCAGTAGGCTGGCTTGCCAGGATCCAAACTACTTGGAGAGGTTTCCTAAGTAATGCTGCTTAACCCTGCTCCCTAGTGCTGTTCAAAGATCAATGACATCATGGGGTATGTCCTGATTTATGCATGAACTGGATTAAGTGAGGCAGAGTTGCACAGAGCCTTCGGACTTGCTCTCTCGTCTTCATTCAAGTCCAGGGACAAGACAAAAGTCAGGAGCACTGGTGATGGCCTGGGACGCAGTGGATGATGTTGGCTTCTTCAGTGTCTGACCAGGCTTTAAGTGCTCCACAGTGCCTGCGTCAGCCACCCTCATGGCTGCTGGAACAAATTGTTCCTTCACAATGGGCCACTGCGGAGTGCTGAGAGCTTGACTGAAGAAGCCAAGGCCATCGGCTGCGTCCAGGGTCCTGGCTTTTGTCTGGCCACTAGACTCGAGGGAGCGAGGCCGATGACTTTGTGGACCGGCCTCACTTAAAGCCACTTTCTGCAGAGTCAAAAGACCTCCCCCATCCTGTTTGTGTTGTCCCACCTCCTTAATTTATTACTGTGCTCCTACCTCAGAGTTTTGTGGTGATGGCCAAGGGATAGACCCGGGGCTTTCATCACAAGCCTGGACGCGGGCGGCCCAGGCATGGGGCATCTCCCCAGACTCCCGCTGGGGGTCTGGTGGCCTTTTTTAAGGGCAGCACTGCTCAGCTCCTGGCACGGGGACGGCCCTAGAAGAGGTGCCTTCAAAAGGAGCCTCTTCACCTAGCCCTAGCCTGCTTTCTAGGCACAGCAGGCTGGGAGTCTACCTTTCGGTCAAAACCCAAAAAAAAGGAACAAAAGCTTTTGTGAAGAGGATTCCACTCCCCGGACCCATGGACTATGGACATGTTTATGGACAAAATCCAGGAGACCTAAAGAGGAACTCAGCAAGTATCCCATGCAAATAGCATCCCTGAATGACACACGGATGGCAAATGGAGGACAGCTTCCCAAAGCATTAGCTTGTGCTCTGAGGTGGGACCCAGCAAGCCGGCTGTATTCTTTTCCCTCCCTCTTGGGTTATATCACTTCAGAGGCTTGTACAGGACTCTCCTCCCACCCCAGGGAGAAGGGCCTTTCTTGAGATCTGTCCACATTGTTCTGGGCTACTGCTTCACCCCCTCTGATGGTTCTGTCACTCCAGGATTCGTTTTGAGGCCTTTTTGTTCTTCTGGGGTCTTTTTTTTCTTTTTTGGACATTTTTCTTTAATAAATTAATTTAGAGTATTTTTCCTTGGTTACCTGATTCATGTTCTTTCTCCCTCCCCCGCCCCCCACCCTCATAGCCAATGAGCAATTCCACTGGGTTTTACATGTGTTGTTGATCAAGATCCATTTCCATATTATGAATATTTGCACCAGGGCGATTATTTAGAGTCTACATCCCCAGCAACCCATGTGATCAAGCAGATGTTTTCTTTTGCATTTCTACTCCCACAGTTCTTTCTTTTTTCTTTAAGTTTAATTAATTAATTAATTTAGACTATTTTTCCATGGTTACAGGATTCATGTTCTTTCCCTCCCTGCCTCCCACCCCTCTCCCATAGCCAATGAGCAATTCCCCTTGGGTTTTACTTGTGTCATTGACCAAGGCCTATTTCCATATTATTGATATTTGCACTAGGGTGATCCTTTAGAGTCTCCATCCGCATCATATCCCCATCAAACCATGTGATCAAGCAGTTGTTTTTCTGCTGTGTTTCTACTCCCACAGTTCTTTCTTTTCTCTTTAAGTTGAGTTGATTCATTCATTTAGAATATTTTTCCATGGTTACAAATTTATGTTCTTCCCCCCTCCCCTACCTCACCCCGTAGCCATTGCACAATTCCCCTGGGTTTTACATGTGTCATTGATCAAGACCTATTTTCATATTATTGATATTTACACTGGGGTGATCGTAAATAGGGTTACATCCCTTCTGGGGTCTTTTGGAGAGTAGTTGGTGGACTCTGAGTGTTTCTTACTCCGCCATCTTGGCGACGAGGTCTTCTCTCAATGCTTGTGGTAGGTTGGTTACCCTTAGGTTCAGAGAACATAACTCTGAGGCCATAAGAATGCCAAGCCTGGTGGTGCCAGAAGGCTATTTACAGAAAACTCACACAAGGCAAGCACTCACCCAGAGGTCAGAAGAAGTGATACAAGGACAAACTCAAGGTCTCTCTGAAGAACTTTGGTATTCGTTGTGGGACATGGGAGATGTAGGATGAGCTAGCATGGCATGTCCACATCAAAGATGGCGGCTATGTTCTATGAGCAAAGAAGAGGTGCAATAGCTCAAAAGAAATACCAAATTTAGAGCCATTTCCAACCCAAATATTTATAGGGGCTATTTGTGCCTGATCTGTGATAGAACCTTCTGAGCTTATATCGGTCTAATCAGCCCTAGTCAACACACTATACATTGACCCTGATGTAGTGATGTCATCTGGGTCCTCAAAGTCAGTGAGTCAGGGGGAAATTGGGTGACTCAGTGGATGGAGAGCCAGGCCTAGAGACAGGAGGTCCTGGGTTCAAATCTGGCCTCAGACACTTCCCAGCTGTGTGATCCTGGGCAAGTCACTTACCCCCCCCCCACCCCCATTGCCTAGCCTTTACCACTCTTATGCCTTGGAAACAAAACAGAGTATTGATTCCAAAATGGAAGGTAAAGGTTAAAAAAAAAAGTCAGTGAGTCAAAATGATTAATATGGAAAACCATTTTACATTATTGCACATGTAAAATCTATATCAGATTGCTTACTTTCCCTGGAAGGAGAAGGGCAGGGAGGGAGGAGAAGAATTTGGCTCAAACCTTTAAAAAAAGACTAAAAAAAATTGGGGGGGAGGGGCAGCTGGATGGCTAAATGGATTGATAGTTAGGTCCAGAGATGGGAGGTCCTGGGTTCAGATTTGACCTCAGATACTTCCTAGCTGTGTGACCCTGGACAAGTCACTTAACTCCCATTGCCTAGCCCTTACCACTCTTCTACCTTGGAACTGATACAGAGGACTGATTCTAAGATGGAAGGAAGGGAAATTAAAAAAATTTTTTTCATGTAATCGAGGAAAAAATATTTTTTTAAAACTATGATCAGAAAAAATAAAATATTAATAACAGGGAATACTTATTGTCACTATATCTGGTAAAGAAAGATCAGGACTCATTATCCTTAAGAAAAGAATACACAGAAGAAAAACAACTGCTTGATCACATGATTGGAGATGTAGACTCTAAGCAATCACCCTGGTACAAACATCAATAACATGGATATAGGTCTTGATCAATGACACATGTAAAACCCAGTAGAATTGCATGTTGGCCATGGGGGCAGGGGTGGGGGAGGGGGAAAGAACTTGAATCTTGTAACCATGGGAAAATATTCTAAATTAATCAATTAAATAAAAGAAAAAAAGAAAAGAATGCAATGATCACACATTGGGGAAAAAAGCCAGTATGTCCAGTGTATGTCTATATTGTCCATATACTTATAGATGTAAGTCTGAGTCCCTGTGTTTCTTGTTTCTTTTTATTATATTTTCCCCAATTTTTAATAATCATTTTCTGTTTTACAGTCTAAATGATCTCCCTCCCTCTCTCCTCCACTGTCCCTGAAACAGCAGGTAATATGAGCGATATATGTGTTATCATACAATGCATGTTTCCAAATTTGTCACTTTGTGAAAAAAGACACAAATCACTTACAGAAGAAAAAAACTCATGAAGGCAATAAAGTGAGAAATGGTATGCTTTGATCAGCATTCAGACTTCATCACATACCACAACTTCCCCAAATGATGGACATCTCTTTAGTTTCCAAGTCTTTGGCCATCCCAAAAAGAGCTGATAGAAATATTTTTGTACAAATCAATTCTTTCTCCCTATATTTGATCTCTTTGGAATACAGCCCTAATAGTGGTATTGCTGGATCAAAGGGTATGCGTAGTTTTATGGCCCTTTAGGTATGGCTCCAGATTGCTCTCAAAATGGGTCGGTTCACAGCTCAACTAACACTATCAGTGTTCCCATTTTTCCACATCCCCTCCAACATTTATCATTTCCCTTTTTTGTCAGTCTAATAGGCGTGAGGACAGACCTCAGGGTTGTTTTAACGTTCATTTCCCAAATTGATAGGGATTTGGAGCATTTTTTCATTTGATTAAAGATCATTTTAATTTCTTCATCTGAGAACTACCTGTTTATATCCTTTGACCATTTATCAATTGGGATGGTGTGTCTGTTTCTATGTTGGTGTCTATGTCTATTTCTGTATGTGTAGATATGAATTCCTGTGTGTACAGAGTTGGTGTATCTGTGTTTGTATTTATAATTTATATGTTTACTTTTGTACTAGCTCCAAGACTACTTGGCACAGAGGTCTGGGTCTGGAGTCAAGAGGCCCTGAGATGAAATCAGGCTGGTCCCTTAATCTCTGTCTGCCTCAATTTCCTCACCTGTAAAATGATGATAATAATAACCTCCTTGGGTTGCTGTGAGGATAAAAATGTTTGCAAAGCACTTTGAAAAACGTATATAAATGTGAGTTATAATTATCACTATTGCCTGAAGCTCAAACAGGTGTTAGCCCCAGCTACAGACCTAATAAACAGACTTGTGGCAGATTTAGGTTTGATTTCAGGAAAAATTTTCCTAGCAATGAGAGCTATTCCAAGGAGGGAACAGGCTGTCTCAGAAATTCCCCCTTTGCCCCTCTCCCTGCCCCCATACCTTATTCTAAGTTTAGGGATCTATCCATTTTATTTATTATTTTATTAACTTATTTTTACTGCAGTCTGAATGAGTTTATATTTTCCCTTTATTTTTTAAAATACAAGATTTTTTTAAATTGCCCTTTTGTTTTTATGTTTCTTCGGGGGCAGCTGGGTGACTCAGGGGATAGCTAGAACCCAAGACCTGGAGTTAGGAAGATCTGAGTTCAGATCTGGCCTCAGATACTTCCTAGCTATGTGACTTTGGTTCCTGTAATTATTCTTTTCTTTTTTTTTTAAACCCTTACCTTCTGATTTAAGTATCAGTTTTAATGCAGAAGAATGGTAAGGGTTAGGCAATTGGGGTTAAGTGACTTGCCCAGGGTCACAGGGCTAGGAAGTGTCTGAGACCAGATTCGAACCCCGCTCCTTCTTTTTCTAGGCTTGACCTCTATCCACTGAGCCAACTCACTGCCCCTCCTCTAGCCAGGACCAAACCTTTCTTCCCCAGCCAATCAATCCACAAATATTTATCAAACATTCACTCTGTGCCAGGCTGTGCTAAGTTCAAAAAAAGGGCAAAGAAAGGAATCCAAATGCCTCCCAGACCTTGCTCTCAAGAAGCAAATATTCTAGCACTCTAATGAGAAGATGGTGTTTGCATATCTCTATACATGTAGGAGACTTACACAGACTATCTGAAGGTAATCGAGAAGGGAAATCATTAGCCTCTGGGGAGGAGATGTTAAAGGTGGGGTTGGAGCAGAGTCTTGAAGGGAACTTGGGAAATTAAGAAGTGGGCATGTGAGAAGGAAGCCTTCTAGGTGTGGGAGACAGTTAGGGCAAAGGCAAGACTTGGGGAGAGGAGGTACGGGGCCATCCAGGAACACTACTGATTTGTAGATTTTAAGTCCAGAATTAGAAAGGGAAGGAAGGTGAGAGCTATGTTCTGCAATAAAGCAAATGTTGGGGGCAGCTAGGTAGCTTAGTGGATAAAAGGGTAGGCCTGAAATAGGAAGGATCTGAGTTCAAATTTGGCCTCAGATTAATCCTAGCTGTGTGACCTTGGGCAAGTCACTTAACTGCAATGACATAGTTCTTAGTGCTTTTCTGCTTTGGACCAATACTTAGAATTTATTCTAAGACAAAAGTAAAGAGATAAAATAAAGCAACGGTTGTCAAAGGTGTCTTGGGAGTAAGAAGTATGGCTGAAGCTTGCCTGGATGTCTTGGGTCATGGGAAACCACTGGGAAGATGTTCTGAAGAAATTAAGTTCTCCTGGGTCTCAGGGCCAGGACTGGGGGTGCACACCTCCAATTCTGCTGCATTTGCTCCCCTCGGCACACTATCTGGAGTGTATGGGGGCATTCCCAGAGGTGACTGTTGCCAAACCCTTTTCAGGGCTGCTCATCCACTTCTGGTGTCCACCAGCATCCCGACTCTCACCTGTGGCATGAACCCCCCCCCCCCCCCCCGGTAAAACCAAGCTAAACCACGTGAGGGTAACCAATGGACCACAAAGCCATTGGTGAGTTAGGAGGTATCTGTCTCACCATGGAGACCCCCGGGGAATGGGCAGATGAGAGCACTTGGTTCCAACAGCCAGGAAAGCCTCTGAAGCAGAGGCTTAGTCAGACACTGAAAATGGGAAGGGCAGCCACGGCAGCCACGGCAGCCCAGACCATCCCGTCATCCTGACTTATGTCTCGCCACTGGACTGTCAGGCTGACTCTGGAAGAGAGAATGAGGCTGACACACTGAAAACCAGTTCAGGAGCGAGTCAAGGCATCACCCCAGGATGTTCCTGGTCCTCTTCCAAAAGAAGGAGAAAAAACTAGGGCTACCTCAGCACAATGGAAGCTCCTTGAGGACAGAGATGGGATCAGATTTTGTCTTTGGGTCTCCAGCACCCAGGCTAGGGCTGAGGAATGTTCCCTGCCCTAAGTAGGTCAGTGGAACAGAAATGAATTGAAGGAAAGAGCCCTTCAGGCATGAGAGAACTCTTCATATCCTGGTATTTGGGGTTCTTCCAAGCCTGGAAAGCTAACTTGATTTTTTTTTTCTAAACCCTCACCTTCCGTCTTGGAGTCAATACTGTGTATTGGCTCCAAGGCAGAAGAGTGGGAAGGGCTAGGCAATGGGGGTCAAGTGACTTATCCAGGGTCACCCAGCTGGGAAGTGTCTGAGGTCAGATTTGAACCCAGGACCTCCCATCTCTAGACTTGGTTCTCCATCCACTGAGCTACCCAGCTGCCCCCTAACTTGATTTTTATGTTTATCTATTACTGGAATTAGTTTTGATTTTTTCTTTGTATATCCTTCCAGACTTAAACAGAATGTTGAATATAGGGAATACTTAATAGAATCGTAGTGAGCTGAAGTGATTAGAACCCCTGGTAACCAGAATCCAAGCACAGATGAGCAGCAAAGGGAGAAGGAGCTTCAACACTGAAGCCTAGAATTATAAAGTTAAAAATCCCAAATCAATCTTGGGTGGTGCTAGTTCCTGGGAAAGGACTCCCAGCCAGGAAGAATTGGTGCCTCACCAGCATACCTTGCCCCAGTCCTGGCCCTGAGACCAGAGCCCTGGAGCAGGGACACCCTAACTGGTCCATGGTCAGCCAGAGCACAAGAGGAAAGACAATGATCACACATTCTCTCCTCTGTCCTACACTGTCTCTCATTCTCTCCTCATGGAGTTTTCTCCTCTCCTGGCTTTTTGCTGTTAAGTCATTTTCTGGGTCTGACCCTTCATGACCCCAGTTGGGGTTTTCTTGGCAAAGATACTGGTTTATCATTTCCTTCTCCAGCTTATTTTGTAGATGAAGTTATCAGGGTTAAGTGACTTGCCCAGGGTCACACAGCTTGGAATTGTCTGAGGCTGGATTTGAACTCAAATCCTCCTGACTTTGGGCCTCATACTATCCACTTAACCACCTAGCTGCCCATTCCTGTTTGGCAGACTTTTATAGGGTATAAACCCAAAGCCCTTCACCAATAAGAGGTTTCCCTTCAAACATCACTGACAATGACTTAGCAGTGACAACCATTAGCCATTTTATTGTGATAGAGTTCATTCCAGGCCTTTCATGGACTTCAATTTGAAGGGGTCCAGGGAGCCCCTAGGTGATTCAGTGGATAGGGTGCCATGCCTGGAGATAGATCTTCGATTCAAATGTAGCCTCAGACATTTCCCAACTGTATAACCCTGGGCAGGTCACTGAACCTCAATTGCCCAGCCTTTATTGCTCTTCTGCCTTTAAACCAATACTAAGGACAAATTCTAGGACAGAAGGTAAGGGTTTAAAAAAAAGGTGTCCAGGTATTCTATATACTCATTTGTTTGGGGTTTCAGTTCCCATTAAACTTGCTGTTTTGTCTCAGAAAGGAAAGAAAGAAGGAAGGGGAGGAAAAAGGGATGAAGGGAAGAGCACCTATCTCTGATATGCTCCGGTGTGTGGACAGGCAGGATTTAGGGAGGTATGTGGGGTAAGGATGGAATACTGGATTCCAATCTCAAAACGAGCCAATTAACCTTTATAAGGTACCTACTGTGTCTCTGGCACTGTAGAGATACAAAAAAAGAGCAAAAAACAGTCCCTTCTTTCAAGACCCTCAGAGTCTAGTGAGGGAGATAACATGCAAGCAACTATGTACAAACTAGAGCCCAACAGGAGAAACTGGAGATAATCTTAGAGAAAGACACAAGCATCACGGAGATTTATAACTGGTTGTTGTTCGTCCTTCATATTCAAAGAGGACCAAAATGACAAATGATATCACTAGTGACGTATTTTGACTGAAGCATAAATTGGCTTAAAGTGAGGCAGAGTTGCACAAAGTCATCAGCCACCACTCTTTCTTCCAGAGTCATCCAAGTCCAGTGTACGACAAAAGTCAAGATGACTGGCAATGGCCTGGGATGCAACGGATGCCCTTGGCATCTTTGATGTCTGACTAAGCTTTAAGCACTCCTCAGTACCTGCTTCAGCCTCCTTCATGGCAGATAGAACAAATTGTTCTCATCTACCCATTCTGCTCCCCTTAACTCTCAGAAGGCTATGAAGCCTATTGGTTATCCTCAACCTAGTGTAGCCTAGCTGCCATGGTATGGCCATTGCATTGAGAGTTGGGTACCAGGTAGACTCCAAAGGTGGATGAGAGGTCCTGAAAAGGGCTTGGCAAGACCTCACACCAGAGATGCTAGTCCTCCCTGAATACCTCAATACACCCCACTGATATTTAGAATAGTTTGATGTCAAAGGGCAAGTGCCTTGACTTTCCAGCCTCACTTTCCCTCATCTGTAAAAGGAAGAGTTTGAACGAGATGGCCTTTATGGTACCTTCCAGGTCTGAAGCCTTCATGACAGCTATCTTCCAGTATTTAAGGAAATATCATGACTCTTGAATGACTGAATAGCAACAGCACAATGTATGAAATTGGGATTAGCTGTGTTCTTGCCCAGAAGGCAAGGCAAGTCCACAAGCAACTAAGGACTTACTATGTGTCAAGTACTGTGTTAGGTGCTGGGAATACAAATTCAAGCAGAAAGATAGTTCTAGCCCTGTAGGAACTAATATTCTTTGTTTTTTCTTTCCTGCCTTTAAATTTTATTTAATTGACTAATTAAGAGAATTTTCCCATGGTTACAAGATTCATGTTCTTTCTCTCCCCTCCTCTGACCTGCCTCCAGTAGTCAACGCAAAGTTCCCTTGGGTTTTACCTGTGTCACTGATGAAGACCTATTTCCATTTTATTGATATTTGCACCAGGCTGATCATTTAGAGTCTTCTTTCCCAGTCATATCCCCATAGAACATGTGATCAAGCAGTTGTTTTTCTTCTGTGTTTCTGCTCCCCCAGTTCTTCCTCTGGATGTGGAGAGCTTCTTTCTCATGAGTCCCTCAGAATTGTCCTGGATCATTGCATTGCTGCTAGTAGAGAAGTCCATTACACTTGATTGTGCCACAGTGTATCCTTCTCTGTGTCCTGGTTTTGCTCCTCTCACTCTGCGTCCATTCCTGGAGGTCTTTCCAGTTAGGAACTAACATTCTAACTGGGAAACTAGACTTGGAATTGAGGGAAGAGGACACTGGGGTACTGGATGGGGGAGAGACTGGAGAGTTATAGGGATGAGGAGTGGAACCATTGGGGTAGGTTGACCCAGTTTTTCTAGGAGCGATAACAACACGGTTTTGATTATTATTGCAGAATTGGAAGGAGGGTGGATATTTCTTCTAGGGCAGCAATGGTGAACCTATGGCACTCGTGTCAAAGATGGATACAGAGTCCTCTCTGTGGGCAGGAGGGCTTCCCTCCCCTCCCAAACCCCTCCCTACAGAAGTTACTAGAAAGGCAGAGGGCCTCAGGCAGAGCTGCTCTCTTCTCCCTCTCTGCTATGCCTGATGGAATTTTTCACATCACTCACCCCTCTGCCCAGCAGCCCAATGGGAGCCCTTCCTTCTTCCTCCCTCTGGAGTAAAGGGGAGGCATGGGAGGAGTGTGGCACTTGGTCTCTGGGGAGTTCAGGGTGTGGTACTCAGTCTGAGGTGGGGGCGGGGTCCAGCACTCCATCTCTCAAAAGTTCCCTCCATCACTGTTCCAGGGACATGGGAGGAAGGTAGAGAGGAACTGGAGCATGCATCTTGGCAACCATCCCTCAGGGGCTTCAGAGAAGTGAGGGAGGCTACAGAGGATGGGAGGAATTTCTGTTCTAAAGAAAGATCTTTTTGTTCCTGTCAATAGGGTGTGCCCAGCTCTCCTCCCCATCCCCAACAGGAAAGGTAGTGGCCCTCTCTCCTGCCCATTAGGTAAGACAACTTCTTCCCAGCAGAAAAGACTATGCCCTCCCCCCCTTTCTCAACAGGTAAGTCAGTGCTCCTCCCCATTAAGTAAAGCAGTGCTCCTCCCTCTTCCCCAGCAGGCAAGAAAGTGCTTTCTCCTATTCCCAGCAAAGATAGTGCTCCTCTTTCCTTCCCAGAAGGTAAAGCAGTGCTCCTCCCTTCCCCCAATCTCAACAAAGAGCCTGCTCCTCCCTCCTCCCCAGCAGATTAAACAGTGCTCCTCCCTCCTTCCCCAAAAGGCAAGAGAGTACTCTCCCTGTTTCCCCTCAGCAAGTGGGCAAGAGGTCAGCCTCTCCTCCCAGGCAGGCTGAGCAGCCTCTGGGCTCTTCTCCAGCAAGAAGGGCACTGGGGACACTGGAGAAGGGAGGGTGCTCTCTCTCCAGAGGGAGCCTGGGGCTAGAACTCCCTTCTAGATACCTGTCCCTTTGTCACACTTTTCCTTTCCCGCCCTGGAGTGTAGAGCTGGGAGTATACCTTTTCCTCCTGGCCTCCCCTCCCCCTCAAATGCCCTCTGTCTGAGGCTACAGGGCAAGCCACATTGGATTAAGCACCTACTGTGTGCAGAGCCCTGGGCTGGTGGGTGAGGGACGTAGGAAACCCCAGAAATAAGTAGAATACAAAACAGAAAAGAATGAGTCTTCAGGAGGTTCCAAGCCTGGGCCCAGGGAGAAGGACAGGGGAGGGGATCTGGCTTCCTGGAGGAGGGAGCAGTGAAGTTGAAAGGGAAAAGAGTGGATTTCAATGAGGAGGATTGGAGGCAGAGAGGAGATTCCAGGCCTGGGGAACAAAACAATGAAGGAGCATTTATTAAGCTCTTAATATTAGCCAGGGGGTGTATGGGGTTCTCAGGGAGGGGTAGTATCTCTGGTATGGAGGGCTTGTCGTGCCCTCCTAGGGCAGCTCTCCAGCCTCTCACCCTCACCTGACACCCAGCTCTCACTTGTGGCTCCCAGTAGCTGCTAGCATGCAGCAGCGGCCATACCCCGGGCAACGGCTTGGACAGGCCGGCCAAACCTTGTGAGGGTAGCCATCGGGTCGTCGTCGACCCCTGGTGAACCAGGGCTTTGCTCACCCAGCATGTGAAGACTGCTTTGGCGGAACAGGAGGAAGAAACCAACAAGAAGGTTCAACGGCTGAGAGGGCGACGCAGCAAAGCACTGTGGAGTGCTCAGGGCGGGCGTGTTGGAGCACAAAAGACAACACGGCCATCCCATGCAGCTGAGGAAGTCTCCAGGTGTAACGACTTTTCTTGCCACTGGACCCAGGCTTCCAACGCCGAGAGAGTGGGACTGTCTCTGTGCATCGGCTTTTCCACTTAAATCTCCTTCTCGCACAAGTGTCTTTGT